>NC_091346.1:12624186-12641686 GCF_038502225.1 Cherax quadricarinatus | reverse complement strand
CACCATTCATTCATACTTCCACCACTCCAATATAATGAACTTTTCTCTCTCTCTCTCTCTCTCTCTCTCTCTCTCTCTCTCTCTCACACACACACACACACACACACACAAGCAATAAGGCTGAGGAAGGAAGGAAGGAAGGAGGAGAACTCACAGGGAGTAAAAAGGAAACATATGAGGAATTAAGCTCTCGATTCTGGAAGGCATTCACAGTTGAGACAGAAAGGCTTCCAGCAAACCGAGGTAGTAGGTTACACCAATGAGTGCTGGACACACTGTACACCGTGTACGTTAGGCCCATGTTCGAACACCTTAAGACCCTGTATGTCCCTGTATGTCCCTGTATGTCCCTGTATGTCAGGCACTAGTCAAACACGTCAAGATTAGTCCCTGAGCTGAGGAGTATGTCGTACGAGGAGAGGTTAAGCGAATTCAATCTGACTACACTGGGTGACAGGAGAGATAGTGGGGACATGACAACGACAAATATAACACTAAGAGGAACTGACAAGGTGGATAGAGATAGTGTTTCATAGAAGGGACACAATAGTAAGGGGTCACAATTGGAAGTAGATGACTCAGGTGAGTCACAGGGATGTTAGGAAATATTTCTTCAGTCATAGAGTTATCAAGAAGTGGAATAATGTGGAGAGTGATGTAGTAAAGGCAGGTTCCATACATAGCTTTAAGATGTACTATAAACCATATGAAGCAGGGAAAGAGTGGACCTAGTGGCGACCAGTGAAGAGGAAGGGTTACATATGGTGTCTCTAACGGAAAGAAATTCAATAAGTACTACATCAGAATCCTTCCTATTAGTGGCCTAGGTTAGCTCATACGGTAGAACGTTGGACTCAGTTTTCGAGCCCCTCGTCCACCCTTCTGTATATTTATCGACAGCAGTTAATCACTAATTAATTTGAGCTCATAGACAATATAGCATTCAGAAGGGTAAGAATAAATCTACAGATAAAGTTCCTGGGCCGAGGATAGGAGATCAGTCCAGATACAGTTAGTGCCTCTGATGGAATGTTATACAGTATTACCTCTGATTCACAGTTTTGTTAATGATTCAATATTACTTGTCTTATGATTTCATTTATATATATATATATATATATATATATATATATATATATATATATATATATATATATATATATATATATATATATATATATATATATACATATCGTGCCGAATATGTAAAACTGGTCAATTAGCAAGAACTCATTTAAAATTAAAAATTAATTTTGTTCTAAAAGAATCTTAGAAAACTTACCTAACCTTATTATAAAAAGAACAATTTATTTTAGCCTAACCCAACCAAATATATTTTACATTTGTTTACAATAATTTAATACTAAACAAACACATTGAAATATATTTTTTTCGTTATCGTCAGAATGATTCTGGCGAAATTATTGCATACACAAATTTTCGCGTGTCCTATATGGCAAGATGAGCGTTGCTATTTAAGCCAAGATGGCAAGTTCTGCCTATTGGGCACGACATATATATATATATATATATATATATATATATATATATATATATATATATATATATATATATATATATATATATATATATATATATATAGTATATATATATATATATATATATGCAATAAGATCACAGTAAACAGGTGATTTCAGAATAAATATATATTTATTTATTATCACACTGGCCGATTCCCACCAAGGCAGGGTGGCCCGAAAAAGAAAAACTTTCACCATCATTCACTCCATCACTGTCTTGCAAGAAGGGTGCTTTACACTACAGTTTTTAAACTGAAACATTAACACCCCTCCTTCAGAGTGCAGGCACTGTACTTCCCATCTCCAGGACTCAAGTCCGGCCTGCCGGTTTCCCTGAACCCCTTCATAAATGTTACTTTACTCACACTCCAACAGCACGTCAAGTATTAAAAACCATTTGTCTCCATTCACTCCTATCAAACACGCTCACGCATGCCTGCTGGAAGTCCAAGCCCCTCGCACACAAAACCTCCTTTACCCCCTCCCTCCAACCTTTCCTAGGCCGACCCCTACCCCGCCTTCTTTCCACTACAGACTGATACACTCTTGAAGTCACTCTGTTTCGCTCCATTCTCTCTACATGTCCAAACCACCTCAACAACCCTTCCTCAGCCCTCTGGACAACAGTTTTGGTAATCCCGCACCTCCTCCTAACTTCCAAACTTCGAATTCTCTGCATTATATTCACACCACACATTGCCCTCAGACATGACATCTCCACTGCCTCCAGCCTTCTCCTCGCTGCAACATTCATCACCCATGCTTCACACCCATATAAGAACATTGGTAAAACTATGCTCTCATACATTCCCCTCGTTGCCTCCAAGGACAAAGTACTTTGTCTCCACAGACTCCTAAGTGCACCGCTCAACCTTTTCCCCTCATCAATTCTATGATTCACCTCATCTTTCATAGACCCATCCACTGACACGTCCACTCCCAAATATCTGAATACATTCACCTCCTCCATACTCTCTCCCTCCAATCTGACATCCAATTTTTCATCACCTAATCTTTTTGTTATCCTCATAGCCTTACTGTTTCCTGTATTCACTTTTAATTTTCTTCTTTTGCACACACTACCAAATTCATCCACCAATCTCTGCAACTTCTCTTCAGAATCTCCCAAGAGCACAGTGTCATCAGCAAAGAGCAACTGTGACAACTCCCACTTTATGTGTGATTCTTTATCTTTTAACTCCACGCCTCTTACCAAGACCTTCGCATTTACTTCTCTTACAACCCCATCTATAAATATATTAAACAACCACGGTGACATCACACATCCTTGTCTAAGGCCTACTTTTACTGGGAAATAATTTCACTCTTTCCTACATACTCTAACTTGAGCCTCACTATCCTCGTAAAAACTCTTCACTGCTTTCAGTAACCTACCTCCTATACCTTACACCTGCAACATCTGCCACATTGCCCCCCTATCCACCCTGTCATACGCCTTTTCCAAATCCATAAATGCCACAAAGACCTCTTTAGCCTTATCTAAATACTGTTCACTTATTTTTTTCACTGTAAACACCTGGTCCACACACCCCCTACCTTTCCTAAAGCCTCCTTGTTCATCTGCTTTTCTATTCTCCGTCTTACTCTTAATTCTTTCAATAATAACTCTACCAAACACTTTACCTGGTATACTCAACAGACTTACCCCCCTATAATTTTTGCACTCTCTTTTGTCCCCTTTGCCTTTATACAAAGGAACTATGCATGCTCTCTGCCAATCCCTAGGTACCTTACCCTCTTCCATGCATTTATTAAATAATTGCACCAACCACTCCAAAACTATATCTCCACCTGCTTTTAATATTTCTATCTTTATCCCATCAATCCCGGCTGCCTTCCCCCGTTTCATTTTGCCTACAGCCTCACGAACTTCCCCCACACTCACAACTGGCTCTTCCTCACTCCTACAAGATGTTATTCCTCCTTGCCCTATACACGAAATCACAGCTTCCCTATCTTCATCAATATTTAACAATTTCTCAAAATATTCCCTCCATCTTCCCAATACCTCTAACTCTCCATTTAATAACTCTCCTCTCCTATTTTTAACTGACAAATCCATTTGTTCTCTAGGCTTCCTTAACTTGTTAATCTCACTCCAAAACTTTTTCTTATTTTCAACAAAGTTTGTTGATAACATCTCACCCACTCTCTCATTTGCTCCCTTTTTACATTGCTTCACCACTCTCTTAACCTCTCTCTTTTTCTCCATATACTCTTCCCTCCTTGCATCACTTCTACTTTGTAAAAACTTCTCATATGCTAACTTTTTCTCCCTTACTACTCTCTTTACATTATCATTCCACCAATCGCTCCTCTTCCCTCCCGCACCCACTTTCCTGTAACCACAAACTTCTGCTGAACACTCTAACACTACATTTTTAAACCTACCCTATACCTCTTCGACCCCATTGCCTATGCTCTCATTAGCCCATCTATCCTCCAATAGCTGTTTATATCTTACCCTAACTGCCTCCTCTTTTAGTTTATAAACCTTCACCTCTCTCTTCCCTGATGTTTCTATTCTCCTTGTATCCCATCTACCTTTTACTCTCAGTGTAGCTACAACTAGAGAGTTAACTGATATATCTGTGGCCCCCTCTATAAAAATGTACATCCTGAAATCTACTCAACAGTCTTTTATCTACCAATACATAATCCAACAAACTACTGTCATTTCGCCCTACATCATATCTTGTATACTTATCCATCCTCTTTTTCTTAAAATATGTATTACCTGTAACTAAACCCCTTTCTATACAAAGTTCAATCAAAGGGCTCCCATTATCATTTACACCTGGCACCCCAAACTTACCTACCACACCCTCTCTAAAAGTTTCTCCTACTTTAGCATTCAGGTCCCCTACCACAATTACTCTCTCACTTGGTTCAAAGGCTCCTATACATTCACTTAACATCTCCCAAAATCTCTCTCTCTCCTCTTCATTCCTCTCTTCTCCAGGTGCATACACGCTTATTATGACCCACTTTTCGCAGCCAACCTTTACTTTAATCCACATAATTCTTGAATTTACACATTCATATTCTCTTTTCTCCTTCCATAACTGATCCTTCAACATTACTGCTACCCTTCCTTTGCTCTAACTTTCTCAGATACTCCAGATTTAATCCCATTTATTTCCCCCCACCGAAACTCTCCTACCCCCTTCAGCTTTGTTTCGCTTATGGCCATTACATCCAACTTCTTTTCATTCATAACATCAGCAATCATCTGTTTCTTGTCATCCGCACTACATCCACGCACATTCAAGCATCCCAGTTTTATAAAGTTTTTCTTCTTCTCTTTTTTAGTAAATGTCTACAGGAGAAGGGGTTACTAGCCCATTGCTCCCGGCATTTTAGTCGCCTCATACGACATGCATGGCTTACGGAGGAAAGATACTTTTCCACTTCCCCATGGACAATAGAAGAAATAAAGAAGAACAAGAGCTATTTAGAAAAACGAGAAAAACCTAGATGTATGTATATATATATGCATGTGCGTGTCTGTGAAGTGTGACCAAAGTGTAAGTAGGAGTAGCAAGATATCCCTGTTATCTACCATCATGCAAAAACAGTTACAGGTATATATATATATATATATATATATATATATATATATATATATATATATATATATATATATATATATATATATATATATATATATATATATATATATATATATATATGTATATATATATATATATATATATATATATATATATATATATATATATATATATATATATATATATATATATATATATATATATATTTATATATATATATATATATATATATATATATATATATATATATATATATATATATATAATATATATATATATACATATATATATATATATATATATATATATATATATATACATATATATATATATATATATATATATATATATATATGTATATATATATATATTTATATATGTATATATATATATATATATATATATATATATATATATATATATATATATATATATATATATATATATATATATATATATATATATATGCTACACGCCAAGGTATTGGTCCAGTGTGGGTAGATTGGTAAAGCACTGCGTACCTTGTCCTAAGGTTCGTAGGTTCGAGTCTCCTTCAGCCAGAGATCAATGTTTGTGTATATTTCGCATGCTCTCGCGAATTCCTTGCATTGTTCAAATCTCTAGTAAGGCTGATGCATGCAGGGGATGAGATGAAAAGCTGTAAGCCTTCTCCCTGAAAGCTGGCTGCCTTGGATCAAACGTGTAGCGCATGCTACACGCCAAGGTATTGGTCCAGTGTGGGTAGATTGGTAAAGCACTGCGTACCTTGTCCTAAGGTTCGTAGGTTCGAGTCTCCTTCAGCCAGAGATCAGTGTTTGTGTATATTTCGCATGCTCTCGCGAATTCCTTGCATTGTTCAAATCTCTAGTAAGGCTGATTCATGCAGGGGATGCGATGAAAAGCTGTAAGCCTTCTCCCTGAAAGCTGGCTGCCTTGGATGAAACGTGTAGCGCATGCTACACGCCAAGGTATTGTCCAGTGTGGGTAGATTGGTAAAGCACTGCGTACCTTGTCCTAAGGTTCGTAGGTTCGAGTCTCCTTCAGCCAGAGATCAGTGTTTGTGTATATTTCGCATGCTCTCGCGAATTCCTTGCATTGTTTAAATCTCTAGTAAGGCTGATGCATGCAGGGGATGAGATGAAAAGCTGTAAGCCTTCTCCCTGAAAGCTGGCTGCCTTGGATCAAACGTGTAGCGCATGCTACACGCCAAGGTATTGGTCCAGTGTGGGTAGATTGGTAAAGCACTGCGTACCTTGTCCTAAGGTTCGTAGGTTCGAGTCTCCTTCAGCCAGAGATCAGTGTTTGTATATATTTCGCATGCTCTCGCGAATTCCTTGCATTGTTCAAATCTCTAGTAAGGCTGATGCATGCAGGGGATGAGATGAAAAGCTGTAAGCCTTCTCCCTGAAAGCTGGCTGCCTTGGATCAAACGTGTAGCGCATGCTACACGCCAAGGTATTGGTCCAGTGTGGGTAGATTGGTAAAGCACTGCGTACCTTGTCCTAAGGTTCGTAGGTTCGAGTCTCCTTCAGCCAGAGATCAGTGTTTGTGTATATATCGCATGCTCTTGCGAATTCCTTGCATATAATATATATATATATATATATATATATATATATATATATATATAGATATATATATATATATATATATATGCAATAAGATCACTGTAAACAGGTGATATCAGAATATGCAAAACAACCACTCTGAAAGAATAGAAAAATTCCAAGCACTTTCATGACTACTCACATTATCAAGGAACTATGAAAGTAAAGCATCCAAGGAAGCTGTATAAGGGGTCTGGCCAGCACCTCACTATCAGATCCCACAACGGTTAAACACGTGACGCGCGCCGACCCAACTTGGATAGGTCCTTTGCACAACTCACCCACAAACTATTCTACCCAAGAAAATTTAAAAATTATTATTTGTCCAGTGTATTATTAAATTCTTCCCAATTTCTATTAATTATAAATGGATCTAATTTATATAAACAAAAGGAAATATTCATATTATTGTCAAAACTGCTTTTTATGAAACAAGATTCAATTATATTCCTGTCGACCATGGACTTGTTTGATGCTACTTTCTCAACTTTTTGAAAATCAATTGGATGGTTAAAATCTCTTACATGAATAAATAGAGCATTGGAAACTTGTCCAGTTCTAATGCTATATTTATGTTGTTTTAATCTTAGTTCGAGATTTTTACCAGTTTGACCGTAATAAACTTTATCGCAAATTTTACAAGGAATCTTATAGACACATCCATCAGCATTTTGGGGGGAATTCTTTATCAAATTCTTTATCATGGTTCAGATATGTTGATGATATTTTGTGTCTTATGCCCAAAAATGTAGATATACACCATTTCCTTGGAAAATTAAATAGCTTAGCCCATTCTATAAATTTTACTGTTGAGTTTGAAGAAAATAAATCATTGCCTTTTCTAGAAGTTTTAATTATTAAGGGTAATAATGAATTCAAATTTAAAATTTACAGAAAACCTACAAATAACTGTTCCTATGTCCACTATTATTCCTCGCATCAAGATAGAGTCAAACTGTCTGTTTTCTCATCAATGTTTTTGAGAGCTTTACGAATTTCTAGTCCTGAGTTCATAGATGAGGAAATATCCAAAATTTATGAAATAGGTAATGATTTAAAATACCCAAGAAATGTAATTGATAAATCTTTTAAAGTTGCTAGAAATACTTTTTACAATCCAAAAAGGGACAACCAGCCTTATTCAACTAAAAATATGTTGGTTCTCCCTTACCATGAAAACTTGGTTGATATACCTTCTCTTCTTAAGACTTTTAATATTAAAGTTGTATTAAAAAATGTTGATATAGTAAAAAAAACTTTTGATAAAGAATTCCCCCCAAAATGCTGATGGATGTGTCTATAAGATTCCTTGTAAAATTTGCGATAAAGTTTATTACCGTCAAACTGGTAAAAATCTCGAACTAAGATTAAAACAACATAAATATAGCATTAGAACTGGACAAGATTCCAATGCTCTATTTATTCATGTAAGAGATTTTAACCATCCAATTGATTTTCAAAAAGTTGAGAAAGTAGTATCAAGCAAGTCCATGGTCGACAGGAAAATAATTGAATCTTGTTTCATAAAAAGCAGTTCTGACAATAATATGAATATTTCCTTTTGTTTATATAAATTCGATCCATTTATAATTAATAGAATTTGGGAAGAATTTAATAATACACTGGACAAATAATAATTTTTAAATTTTCTTGGGTGGAATAGTTTGTGGGTGAGTTGTGCAAAGGACCTATCCAAGTTGGGTCGGCGCGCGTCACGTGTTTAACCGTTGTGGGATCTGATAGTGAGGTGCTGGCCAGACCCCTTATATAGCTTCCTTGGATGCTTTACTTTCATAGTTCCTTGATAATGTGAGTAGTCATGAAAGTGCTTAGAATTTCCCTATTCTTTCAGAGTGGTTGTTTTGCATATATATATATATATATATATATATATATATATATATATATATATATATATATATATATATATATATATATATATATATATATATATATATAAATATATATATATATATATATATATATATATATATATATATATATATATATATATATATATATATATATATATATATATATATATATATTGAGGCACTTATGCAGTGTATTGGAATCTTTGTTGAAGAAACGTTTCTTCATCAGTCCAATACAAAGCAGAAAGGTATATGTGGAAAATACTGTATATTTTCCGGAAATACGGTAATTTATAGGTAAATAGATGGCCTATATTGTATATAATAAAAATTATGTTATCGAAAATGGGAAGAAGCTGCGCCTGCACAGAAGAGACTCGCCATTTTTGTTTGAAACTGGATTAGAAACGTTGGTGAAATCGGAAGAATTTTCATGCTCTTGAGGTTAAAATTGGGCTGACACCTCTCAAATAGGAGCCGAAATTGTTGGATGTGCATTCCTGCATAACTTGAGTATCAGGCGACAGGACAGGACATCTCCAGGAATCTCAGATATGCTGTCTAATTTATGTTTAAATTCTGGCCAGTAAATTTTTCATAAATGTAGACAAAAGGGGGGAAAATCCTGTACATGACACATTAATTTCCAGTCAAATTGGTGAGTGATATTAAGATATATTTTCCTTCTGTTATGTATATGTGTATATATATAATCCTTTATTAATTTAATATACAGTCCACAAATTTATATATTTACCAGAATTCCTGGTGATACATATTTCATTTATAATTAATAGGTCCAGAGCAACTTGTGGATATGACAGTTGTAGGTATCGAAGGGGGACATATTTTGCGACCTAGGTGTACCAAATTCCTACTTGTCTAACTGATAAATAATAATTATCTTTGTTCATTTACTGTTTTGTATATAATGATACATTCAGATAAATGCAATTTTCCACATTTAATTTGCCCGTTGGTCCTTCTTGAACCGGAGGTAATTAGTGAAGTCATTAATTAGTTAATTAGTTAATAATTATATGTGAAATGACAGGAGGTGGATGTTACGTTCACAAATTTACTTAATATGTAGTGGATTATAATTATTTCAATATTAATTTTGATAAGCTAAGCTCAAGGGTGCCTAAGAATTATATTAATGTGTATAATATTAATTTTGCTATGCCAAATTCTGGCAAGGATTTATGTTAATTGTATAATATTAATTTTGATAAGTCAAGTCTGGCTAAGTTTATATTAATTTGTATAATACTAATTTGATAAGACAATTCTGGTCAAGATTTATATCAGTGTATGTGTAATTGATAAGCTCAAGTGTAGCTAACATTATTAATGTGTATTTAAAATTTATGTTACAATTTTCTTATATGTAATTGCTAAGCTCAAGTAGCTAGGATTTTTTCAAAGGTAAGTTGTATCAGTATTGTAAGTTGTAATCAGTGTTATTAATTGAGTTGAATTTAATACATTGCATCATGGCTGAAAATGAGGTAATTAATATAGAAGACAAACATATGGAATATAGAACAAAGAAAGCATCACTGCAAGCTAGAAAGGGTCATGTAACCAAGGCATATAATAAATGTTTGGAATTAATGAATCAAGAAACTGTGAATAGTGATGATTTAAAATTGTATTTAGATGCTTTAGGGAATAGACATGATTCATACAAATTATATTACAACAAATATGAAGGAGACTTGTTAGTAAACTGTGTAGATGAGACTGAAATAGATCTTATGATTAATCAGTATTATGAATTAGAAGAAAAGATTCTTTCTTGTAAAAGTCAGGCCTTGAGTAAATTAAAATGTGTAAACCAGGCAGTTAACCAGTCTGCTCCAACAAATAATATGTCTTTGCCAAAACTCCCAGAATTATGTTTACCTGTATTAAATCCTGGAGAAAATTGGGAGGAATTTTGGTCAATTTTTAAAGCAGCTGTGCATGACAGGACTGACCTAGCCTGTATAACTAAATTATTTTACCTCAAAGGACAGGTAAGAGGAGATGCTCATATACTCATACAAGCCTTTCCCAATGTAGATGACTCTTACAAGGAAGCAGTTGACTTGTTGAAAGTCACTAATGGTAATATAGAATAAAGTAGGTTGGATCTAGTGAATATCATTGTTAATTTAAAATCTCCAGATCACACTTTCAAAGGTTTACAGCAGTTTAGAGTTAAACTGGAGAGCACTCTCAAAACTTTAAGTAATAAATATAATCTGAAGGAATCAGATTGGTTATTGAGTGCCATGGTGCAGAATAAATTAAGCTATAAAACACTTGAATGACTCTCAAACAAATATCACAAGGGTTATTTTGGTCTGGAGGAAATAAGACTAGGTCTACAAGAATTAATTGAGCAGTTGCAGACCAGCAAACACATAATAACTCTGAGGTATCTGTCAAGTTTCACAAAGGGAAAAATTATCCCAATGGTAATAATCAAAATTCATTTCCAAAAAATAGTTGCATAGGTACATATCAAGCAGCAGGAATCAGAAATAATGATTCTCCACAAGGTAAGAAGAATAAGTACCCTCCTAAGGGTAGCCCAGCTAATAAGAAACCAGTCAAAGGAACTTGACAGATGTATCAGGTGTTTAGGTAATCACAATGTAAAGGATTGTCATGCCAAATTAAACAACTGTTATCAATGTCACAAAGGAAGACACCATATAGTCATGTGTAAAGGTCTATATGATAATGTTGATAATAATGATAATGTTGACAATCCTGACACAACAGTAGCTAATGTAAAAATTGCTACTAATGTTAATAATGGTGGTTTTGCTGAAGTAGCCTTTCCTGTGTTACAGGTAAAAATTGATGATAAAAGGCATAAATCAAAAAATGTAAATGCATTATTGGACCAGGGATCCCAACGTACTTTCATAAAACGTAAATGTCTTGATGGTATGAAAGTACAGATGGGAGATCCCACAACTTTAAAATTATCTGGTTTTCTCTCGGATAAAAGGGCTCAATTGTATGACACTGTTTATGTAACTGTCAGGTTGGGCAATGAGAAAAAACGTGTTAATGCAGTAATTGTAGATAGACTTCCAGAGAAAATATCTACAGTAAGGCTTAGTAAAGCTACAGAAAGACTTTCACATAATGTAAATTTAGCACCTTCTGGTGTAAGTAATGATTCTGTAGGCCCAATAAATATTTTGATAGGTAGTGACTATTATGCCTCCTTTGTAAAGGGAATGGTAAAGAAATGTGGTGTCACCCTTTTGAAGACTGCAGGAGGCCATGTAATGTATGGTAGGATTCCTCGTAAAAATAATTCATGACTAGAGGAAACTACAAATACCATAACTGAGTGTCTTACTCATGAAATCGTACTCCAGCATAATTCTTCCATAGATGATGGTGTTGAGCCAGTGCATAAATTGTGGGAATCAGACAGAATTGGAATAAATGTAAATGAAGAAAGTCCAGACGATTCTTTTACTCAGGAGCAATACCTGAGAGATGTAAAATTTGAACCTGGACAATACTGGGTACGACTTCCATGGAGACTGAACCATCCAGAATTGCCCACTAATTACAGAAGGGCATATGTACAGTTAAAGGCTCAGCTCCGCAAACTGAGTAACACACCAGAATTGTTAACTGCCTATAATGATACAATTGCTGAGCAGTTAATTAATAAATTTATAGAAGAGGTACCTCCTGAGCAAGCCAAAATTTATGGTCACTATTTGCCACATCACGGCCGCCCACAGGATGGGTATGGGGTGCATAATAAACATATTAAACTAACTAACACGGAGTGAAGAAGGATTCTAAGACCACTCCTCTGAGAATTGTGTTTAATTGTAGTGTCAGGAGTAACAAAACTGTACCCAGTTTATATGACTGTTTGATTACAGGTTCGTCGTTGACGGAAAAATTAGGAGATATCTTATTAAATTTCAGGGTGAAGAATTATGCCTTTACTGCTGACATAAGTAAAGCTTTCCTAAGAGTGGGTTTACAAGAGGGTGACCGGGATTGTACCCGCTTCTTATGGCCTGAGAATCCTAGTGACCCACTTAGCCCTCTGAAAACCTTTCACTTTAGGAGCGTATTATTTGGTGCTACATCAAGTCCGTTCCTACTTCAAGCGATGATAAATACACACCTTGAACGTATGGGAAGCCCACTGAGTAAAGTAATGAGCAAACAATTTTATGTGGACAATTTCCTGGGTGTGATGTCAACTGAAGAGGAACTGTTAATGACTTATGGAGAGGCTAATGAAATAATGCAAAGTGCAAATATGCCTCTGAGGGAATGGAATAGTAATTAGTCCAAATTAAAAGACAAAATAAGTAAAGATTACCCTGGAGATGAAGTGCCAAAATGTAGTAATGTATTAGGATTAGCTTGGGATACTGAGAGAGATTTGTTAAAGTTAAAACCTAATAATTACAGTATGCCCAATAAATTAACTAAGAGAGTTTTGCTTGCTGAAGTTTCCAAATGTTTTGATCCACTAGGTTTAGTGTCACCCCTTACTACAAAGGGAAATTATTAATACAGGAAGCATGGAAACTTAAATGTGTTTGGGATGAAATTCTACCAGAGGAATTCATTAACAGGTGGGATGAATTAATTGGTGATTATGAAAAGAATCCAATGTTGGAGTTCCCACGCCAGGTGGCCAATCCAAATGGGAAAAATGTACTCCACATTTTTTGTGATGATTCAAAATTGGCATATGGAGCAGTTGCTTACCTTCAATGTAATAGTGTTATTTCTCTTGTTATGTCTAAGGCTAAAGTGTCTCCAATTAAATCACGTACCTTGCCTCAGTTGGAATTAACAGCCATTTATGTAGGTGTCAAATTAGCTAATTATATATGAAATAAGTTGCAGGAGATAAATATTAGCGACACTGTAATTTGGTCTGATAATGAGGTATCCTTACAATGGATTCGTAATGGAAACAGTAAAATTGTGTACGTACAAAACAGAGTCGCTGAAATTAATCAGATGCAAGAGAAGTCTCGAGGTTTACCTTATCCTAAATTTATAAATGCTGTATCATGGTTTAAAGGACCGAGTTGGTTGGTAATTAAAGCTAACTGGCCTGTACAAAAGGTGTATATTGCTCCTGTTGAAATTACTGTGACCACCACTCCAATAGTTTGTCCCTCCTTAGCCATTGATATAAATAGGTATTCTTCTTTACCCAAACTAATCAATGTAACTAAGTTGGTGTTTAAATTTCTAAACAAGATGAATGTATCATATAAGTTTTCACATCCTCTTGAATATTGGATAAAGAGGGTACAGGAGGAAATATATGGAAATGAGATTAAATTAATGATGGAAAGTAAAATTGTGAAAGGTTCCATAATAGAAAAATTGGGACTGTATTTAGAGAACAATGTAATTAAGTGCAGAGGTAGGCTACAAAATGCTGAATTGGGTGATTATGCTAAACACCCTATCTGACTGCCCAAAACTCATCATCCAACAAATTTAATTATTCTAAATGCCCATAAAAATGCAATACATGGTGGGGTACAAGATACCTTAAATTGTATTAGGGAAACTTTCTGGATTCCACAAGGACGGCAAAGTGTAAAAAGGGTGATTAAATCTTGTGTAATATGTCGCCATGTGGATGCCAGATCCTATATGTACCCAGGTCCTCCACCATTGCCAAATGAGCAATTTGAGTCATTTAGCAACGAACTCTGCCCGGCAGCAGTGTGGAAAATACTGTATATTTTCCGGAAATACGGTAATTTATAGGTAAATAGATGGCCTATATTGTATATAATAAAAATTATGTTATCAAAAATGGGAAGAAGCTGCGCCTGTGCAGAGGAGACTCGCCATTTTTGTTTGAATTTGGATTAGAAACGTTGGTGAAATCGGAAGAATTTTCATGCTCTAGAGGTTAAAATTGGGCTGACAACTCTCAAATAGGAGCCGAAATTGTTGGATGTGCATTCCTGCATAACTTGAGTATCAGGCGACAGGACAGAACAACTCCAGAAACCTCAGATAAGCTGTCTAATTTATGTTTAAATTCTGGCCAGTAAATTTTTCATAAATTTAGGCAAAAGGGGGGATGGGATCTGCACATGACACATTAATCTCCAGTCAAATTGGTGAGTGATATTAAGATATATTTTCCTTCTGTTACGTACATGTTTATATATATAATCCTTTATTAATTTAATATACAGTCCACAAATTTATATATTTACCAGAATTCCTTATGATACATATTTCATTTATAATTAATAGGTCCAGAGCACCTTGTGGATATGACAGTTGTAGGTATCGAAGGGGGACATTTTTTGCGACCTAGGTGTCCCAAATTCCTACTTGTCTAACTGATAAATAATAATTATCTTTGTTCATTTACTGTTATGTACATAATGATACATTCAGATAAATGCAGTTTTCCACAGTATAAGTAGAGGAGGAGTAATCAGTCCCTCAGCCTGGAATCAAATTAAATTGAAATTCTAAATCACTGAGTTTAGGAAGGAATTCATCAATGTCATGATCTCTAGGCCACAGACAAAGAACATCATCGATGTATTTGAACCACTTGGCTTTACTAAGAGGATATTTTTATGGATTCTAGTCTCACAGAATTCCATATACAAGTTGCTGAGAAATGGACTAATCGGATTTCCCATGGCCGAGCCTTGATTTTGAGCAGAGTATTTACCTTCTAATGCGAATTTGCAGTCCGTAACACAATACTTAATGAGTTCAATAATTGTGTTGGTGGGGAAGGACATGGAGAGGTTTTGTAGTTGTTCGTATACGTGAGCAAATCAGGGACAGGAATTCTTGTAAACAATGCTGTAACATCAAAACTCACAATAGAAAAGTCATATGATACCAGTCTGTGACCATTCCTCGTGGTGGATCAGGGTCTGATCAACAAGTCTGTTACTGATAGCTGTGCATAAAACAGCGTATGAACCACAGCCCGGCTGATCAGTAACTGACTTTTGGTGCTTCTTCAGCTCCTTCTTGAAAACAGCCAGGGATCTATTGATAATCCTTCTTATGTATGCTGGGAGCCAGTTGAACAGTCTTGGGCTCTTGACACTTATTGTATTGTCTCTTAGTTTACTCGTCGCCCCCTGCCTTTCATTGATGGGAATGATGCATCTCTTGCCGAGTCTTTTGCTAAGATAAGATAAGATTTCGTTCGGATTTTTAACCCCGGGGGGTTAGCCACCCAGGATAACCCAAGAAAGTCAGTGCGTCATCGAGGACTGTCTAACTTATTTCCATTGGGGTCCTTAATCTTGTCCCCCAGGATGCGACCCACACCAGTCGACTAACACCCAGGTACCTATTTGCTGCTAGGTGAACAGGACAACAGGTGTAAGGAAACGTGTCGAAATGTTTCCAACCGCCGGGAATCGAACCCGGGCCCTCCGTGTGTGAAGCGGGAGCTTTAGCCACCAGGCCACCAGGCTTTCGTAGAGAGTGATTTTTGTGTGCTTGCATTCCATGGAATACAAATCGTCTTGCCTGCATTTTTCCATTATCATGTATCTGTCTTGCCTGCATTCCATGGAATACAAATCAAGGGAATTCAGCCATTCCAAATAATTTAGGTGCTTTATCGCACTTATGGGTGTCGTAGAGGTTCTCTGTACATTCTCCAGGTCAGCAATTTTGACTCCCTTGAAAGGGGCCGTTAGTGTACAGCAGTATTCCAGGCTCGACAGAACTAGTTATTTGAGGAGAATCATGGGTTTGGCATCCCTAGTTTTGAAGGTTCTCATTATTCATTCTAACGTTTTTCTAGCATATGTAGTAGATACATTGATTTGGTCTTCGAAAGTGAGATCCTCTGTCAGTATCAACCCCGGTCCTTCACCTTAATTTTTTGCTCTTTCATGTTAATGGAGTTTGATTTATTCTCTGATACAGTTAAAATTTCCTCAAGTTTTCCAAATTGGAGTAATTGAAATTTCTCTTCACTGAACTTCATACTGTTTTCTGCGACCCAGTTCCACGAGTCTTGACCTGGGTTAGAGTGCATGGGCATGTCATTTATTGCCTTTCAGAAGTCTTTTGGTGTTGAGATAATATCAGAGATTTTTTAAATTATCAAATTTGGAGTCTCATAAAAAATCTTTTAGATTGTCGACCCTTAGTCTGATTAACGGCTCGTTAAACACTTAGTTATATTGGGACTTTAGTATCTCACTCATTTATTTGCTGTCATCTATGCAAGTCCCATCTTGTCGAAGCAGGCGCCAAATACTGGACGTAGTTTTCGCCTTAGATTTGGCATAAGAAAAAAAGTATCTTGGGTTTCCTTCAGATTCATTGATTGCTTTAAGTTCTTGCTGAGATTCTTGTCTCCTGTAAGATTTCTTATTAAGCTTAAGTTCGATATTTGCTATTTCACTGACCACTGTGTCCTTTCGTACTTCAGATACACTGGCACCTCTCAGTAGCTCTCTGATTCTACACCTTCGCCTGTATAGGGAGCGTCTCTCCCTGGTTTACATCTTCTCTTTCTTTTACTTAGGGAATGTGCCTTTAGCAGACCTCAAGGTTAATAATTCTTTCTAAGCGAAGGTTCGGATCCGTGTTGCTTTGGATATCTTTCCAGCATGTTTCATTTAGGACATGGTTGATTTGTCCCCACGATATGTTTTTCTTATTGAAGTTGAATGTGGTGAAGGCAGGCAACGGTGTGGATAACCACTGAACGAACTTCAGGATCTTGTAACACGAATCAGGCTAAAACTGGGAGAGCAACACCTGGACCTCTCCCCAGTTACCCCTGAGGCCACGAATATTCCATTGTAAATAAGTCGTTATTCATGTGAAGCGATAAAATCTACGGGCTAGTAGGGTCA
>NC_091346.1:12546698-12624086 GCF_038502225.1 Cherax quadricarinatus | reverse complement strand
TGGTTGTAATTGTTGTAGTTGGTGTGCTGGTGGAAGTTGACTGGGTGGTGGTTGTAGTTGGTGTGCTGGTGGTAGTTGACTGGGTGGTGGTTGTTGTAGTTGGTGTGCTGGTGGTAGTTGACTGGGTGGTGGTTGTTGTTGTAGTTGGTGTGCTGGTGGAAGTTGACTGGGTGGTGGTTGTAGTTGGTGTGCTGGTGGTAGTTGACTGGGTGGTGGTTGTTGTAGTTGGTGTGCTGGTGGTAGTTGACTGGGTGGTGGTTGTTGTAGTTGGTGTGCTGGTGGTAGTTGACTGGGTGGTAGTTGGTGTGCTAGTGGTTGTTGTTGTAGTTGGTGTGCTGGTGGTAGTTGGTGTGCTGATCGTAGCTGACTGGATGGTGGTTGCTGTTGTAGTTGGTGTGCTGGTGGTAGTTGGTGTGCTGGTGGTAGTTGACTGGGTGGTGGTTGTTGTTGTAGTTGGTGTGCTGGTGGTAGTTGACTGGGTGGTAGTTGGTGTGCTGGTGGTTGTTGTTGTAGTTGGTGTGGTGGTAGTTGGTGTGCTGATCGTAGCTGACTGGATGGTGGTTGCTGTTGTAGTTGGTGTGCTGGTGGTAGTTGACTGGGTGGTAGTTGGTGTGCTGATCGTAGCTGACTGGGTGGAGGTTGCTGTTGTAGTTGGTGTGCTGGTGGTAGTGGACTGGGTGGTGGTTGTTGTTGTAGTTGGTGTGCTGGTGGTAGTGGACTGGGTGGTGGTTGTTGTTGTAGTTGGTGTGTTGGTGGTAGTTGACTGGGTGGTGGTTGTTGTTGTAGTTGGTATGCTGGTGGTAGTTGGTGTGCTGATCGTAGCTGACTGGATGGTGGTTGCTGTTGTAGTTGGTGTGCTGGTGGTAGTGGACTGGGTGGTGGTTGTTGTTGTAGTTGGTGTGTTGGTGGTAGTTGACTGGGTGGTGGTTGTTGTTGTAGTTGGTGTGCTAGTAGTAGTTGTTGTTGGTGTGTTGGTCGTAGTTGGTGTGCTTGTGGTAGTTGATTGGGTAGCGGTTTTTGTTGTGGCTGGTGTGCTGGTGGTAGTTGTTGAGGCCGTTGTCCTGAAAAATCGAATAAAAATATCACTTAAAATATTAATATTTCTTATATTTCCAAGCGAGGCGATCTCTCACCTCTGTTAACACACAGTTTTTTTCTTCATAACGACACATATTTTTCCCGGTTCACCTAGACACACTCCCGCCTGACAACACCCAGTCACACTCCCGCCTGACAACACCCAGTCACACTCCCGCCTGACAACACCCAGTCACACTCCCGCCTGACAACACCCAGTCACACTCCCGCCTGACAACACCCAGTCACACTCCCGCCTGACAACACCCAGTCACACTCCCGCCTGACAACACCCAGTCACACTCCCGCCTGACAACACCCAGTCACACTCCCGCCTGACAACACCCAGTCACACTCCCGCCTGACAACACCCAGTCACACTCCCGCCTGACAACACCCAGTCACACTCCCGCCTGACAACACCCAGTCACACTCCCGCCTGACAACACCCAGTCACACTCCCGCCTGACAACACCCAGTCACACTCCCGCCTGACAACACCCAGTCACACTCCCGCCTGACAACACCCAGTCACACTCCCGCCTGACAACACCCAGTCACACTCCCGCCTGACAACACCCAGTCACACTCCCGCCTGACAACACCCAGTCACACTCCCGCCTGACAACACCCAGTCACACTCCCGCCTGACAACACCCAGTCACACTCCCGCCTGACAACACCCAGTCACACTCCCGCCTGACAACACCCAGTCACACTCCCGCCTGACAACACCCAGTCACACTCCCGCCTGACAACACCCAGTCACACTCCCGCCTGACAACACCCAGTCACACTCCCGCCTGACAACACCCAGTCACACTCCCGCCTGACAACACCCAGTCACACTCCCGCCTGACAACACCCAGTCACACTCCCGCCTGACAACACCCAGTCACACTCCCGCCTGACAACACCCAGTCACACTCCCGCCTGACAACACCCAGTCACACTCCCGCCTGACAACACCCAGTCACACTCCCGCCTGACAACACCCAGTCACACTCCCGCCTGACAACACCCAGTCACACTCCCGCCTGACAACACCCAGTCACACTCCCGCCTGACAACACCCAGTCACACTCCCGCCTGACAACACCCAGTCACACTCCCGCCTGACAACACCCAGTCACACTCCCGCCTGACAACACCCAGTCACACTCCCGCCTGACAACACCCAGTCACACTCCCGCCTGACAACACCCAGTCACACTCCCGCCTGACAACACCCAGTCACACTCCCGCCTGACAACACCCAGTCACACTCCCGCCTGACAACACCCAGTCACACTCCCGCCTGACAACACCCAGTCACACTCCCGCCTGACAACACCCGGTCACACTCCCGCCTGACAACACCCAGTCACACTCCCGCCTGACAACACCCAGTCACACTCCCGCCTGACAACACCCAGTCACACTCCCGCCTGACAACACCCAGTCACACTTCCACCTGTCTAGTCCCAGTCACACTTTCCCTTGGCCACACCCAGTCACACTCCCTACTGTTCGCTATCAGACGAAATCACCTCTGCTTACACCCGGTCACACTTACTCTTGTCTACACCCAGACACATCCACCTGTGTACCTCTAACTGCGCTCCCACCTGTCAACCCCCAGACACACCTCCACCTGTCCACACCAGTGCATACTTAAGGCTATGCCCAGATATTCTCCCACATGTCTATGCAGGCTCTTTTCCAACTCACGTGCATCCTGTAATCGGTACGAAGGACACATTTGCCGACCATCCGGTGTAATAATTAGAAGTGGTGGAGAAGAAGAGCCTCATTGTACTCTGGGGTGACTTGAAAACCTGACCTGGTTTTATGTCCGTACCGCAGTACCTGTAATGAAGAGGAGGAAAATCATTATGTCCATCAGTGTTATACAGACCTGGCCAGATTTTAAATCTGTATCACATTACCTGTAATGAAGAACATGGGCATTATGTCCATGAATGTCATACAGACCTGACAGGTTGTTATTGTGTTCAACATTGACGTTAAGACTGCTTCCCTACTGAAGTACTTGAAGTACAGAAAGTCTTGAAATACAGGTCTTTGTGTCTAGGGAAGACGTTTAGCCTCCGCAAGCAGTGTATGTATTACTGTGACCACGAACAAGTGGTACTGAATCAAGAACAACACTGCTACTAGCCGAGGATTCGAACCCATGTCGTTTTGGCCCTGCCGCGTGGTGAGCGAAAATCACATGACGCTCAAACCCACTGATCACACAATCCTACAAAAATCAAGCATCCAGCAGAGTTGGGTTCGAATCCTCAGTCAAGTCAGTAGTCAGTCAGTAAGTCAGTCAAGTCAGTAGTCAGTCAGTAAGTCAGTCAAATCCATAAGTCAGTAAGCAAGTCAGTCAAATCAGTCAAGTCAGTCAGTCATTAAGTCAGTCAGTCAGTCAGTAAGTAAATCAGTCATCACAGAAACTCATATTTACCTCATTCTTTTTATGTGCACAAAGTGATGCTTCATTACAGCCACAGGCTACGTCTTGTCTATCTCTATTTTCTTCTTTAATTCTAAGATTTAACGCTTATAACCTTTTCTTGCCATTTTAAGCAACACTTGCATGCCTACTGCGGGCCATGATTGCTAGGCAGATTTAAGATATGGTAATCAAAAGATCTAAACTCCTAGCAGAGGATGGTACGTAATAGGTATGAACCGAAGACTGGGGCAAGGGTGGTAGGGGTGGCCTTGGGTGGTAGAGGGTGGTGGTCGTGGCGGAGGGTGGCAGAGGGAGGCGGAGGGTAGCTGGGGATGGCGGTAGGTCTCCCCAGTTTACTTAATGGTCTAACCCACAGCCAAGCATAGTGTATCCCCCGGCGACACGCTCTCAAAAATTTTCCCCTTCCACAAACTGAACCCTATTAAATTTACAGCCCAAACTTCATACCCATATAAGAGTGTTGGTATCACTATACTTTCATGCATTCTCCTCTTTGCCTCCATTTTAACATTTTTTGTCTACACAT
Source organism: Cherax quadricarinatus (assembly GCF_038502225.1). Lineage (NCBI taxonomy): Eukaryota > Metazoa > Arthropoda > Malacostraca > Decapoda > Parastacidae > Cherax > Cherax quadricarinatus. The sequence goes on along the minus strand of NC_091346.1, from coordinate 12,620,016 downwards.
ATACCTCAATGCACCACTCGCCTTTTTTCCTTCATCAATTCTATGGTTAACCTCATCCTTTATAAACCCATCCACTGACACATCAACTTCCAAATATCTGAAAACATTCATTTCTTCCATACTGCTTCTCTCCAATGTGATATCTAATGTGGAGAAATTTTCTCCAGGAGGGGGGTATCAGCCCCCTTCAGCCCTTTTCAGCCCTGACGGGCCCAGCACTCTCAGAAAGGGCAAGCATCTTGCTTATTGCTACAGCAAGTAATTGATCTCAGATGCAGTACGAGTATGCGACATGGTCTAGCAGCCGACGCTCCTTGTAGTCCAGTGACGCAAAGTGTAATTTAATAAAAGACAGTCCATCTCTTACCTTAGCAGGACAATTAAGGAAAATCCTGCTCCCACTTTATTACCATGGTAAAGATAGTGTACATTGTTGTCTATGCTTAAGACAACAAGAATCAAGCATTCTGCTTTGCTTCATGGAGGAAGTGGCAAGGAAGTAAAAATACTAGATCAGCTTTTCCTTTATGTGCTAGGGGCAGTGACGGTGTAGGGCGCTGTGAGGTAGATTACTTTTGACCCTACTGGGAGTCACACTGATGGTGGAATAACCAAAAAAGAACACTAATCCGTGTGTCAGTGTGTACAAAGTGTCTCAAAAACACAAACACTTACAGAGAAGAGTGATCAGCTTCTCTAGTAAACAGATGGTGAATAAATGAACTGTTGATGAACAGTGTAACAACGAGTGTTGCGATCCAACAGAGTGTAGTGCGACATTCTTCAAGGAACACTATTCTTCAATCAACTCAACAGATATCCGGCCGCAACTATGGGTCAGATACATATACCCAGGTAAGTGTTCTAACTCGTGATGTACTACTATTGACTGCGCAGTTGAGTCGAAGTTACGAGTTAGTCACTTATCATAAACCCCCGGTGATAAGCGGATCTTTGAGTCCACACATGTAAGTTTGTCAGCAATCAGTGAATGAAATATGCTGACATAACACCCCCTAGGGGTAATTTATAATCTTACAAAATATAATTCATTTACAGCCTGTTGTGAAGTGGAAGACAACAATTCAAGACCTCATCTGCAGGGGCGGCTGTGTAGATGATTTGCTGTCTTTTATCAGCTAAGTATTCCCTATATTATATCAATCTTAGCTGGTAACCCATTTCTCAACATTTTGGTCGTGCTCGAACCAGATAAAGGCCACACTGTCGTCCAAATATGTTGTACTACAGTGTACAAATAACCTACGAGCCAAGGCCCTTCGAAAAAAAAGCTGTAAAACTAGTGTTTTACAATATAATCAGTATAAATGAGTCCCTCCAGACTCAATCACAGAGAATGGGCAGCCAAAAGAAAAGGGGCTCTCACCCAGCATTCACCCAAAGAAAACAGGAGCTGGGTGACTCACCCAACAAGAAAACGGGGGATGACACCCGACATCCACTGCTCCAAGTTCAGAAACGCTGACTACAGCAGCAACCCAACTGATATTCAGTTTGTCTGAGTGTATATAAACATAATGTTTATAATGTTTGTAGACAGAAATTAAGAGACAAGATTGTGTTAAAGTTGTTTCTTGTAGATATAACTATTAAAGGAAACTATATAAAATTTAAGCTTTCATATATATATTAACAGTGACATTTATATATGCGTAAGAAATATACACGTGTGATTTACAGTTATACAGTGACATTTATAGTGTACAGTGAATGAAGTGTATAACATCGTTATTTACAATTAATCATCGTGGTCAGGCTGACACAGCAAACTCAAGCCATAAACACCAGCCACATGTACTGTGTACCCTACATGGTCATTGACCCTGAGGTTAATTAAGCTTAGTGGGTCAGTAGTGTCTGACTGACTATTACTGACTTAAGCACAACAAAACTCAGCTGTTTATAGCAATACAGTGTTTTTTAAACACTCTAAGTGTGGTGCTAGAATTTTCAGTATACCATTAAAATGGCTTGTTTGAAAACTCAGTTTCAGTCTTTACAGACTAAGATTACACAATTAGAAAATCTAATTTTAGTCTGTATAGGATTAACTCAAGATACAAACATAGATTTTGATGATCTTGAGGTAAAATTTGAATTACTTAAACAACGTCTGGAAATAATTAATTCAGACTAAAAAGATTTTGAAAAGGAATTTATTGAATCAGATCCATCTGAGGATGAAATTAAAAATGTTTTGGATACTTTTAGTAATCAATAATTAAGGTGGACAGGAGTACAGGCTGTCTGCCATAAAACTCTGTCACAGAGACATACTGTAACTAGAGGTCAAATAACTGTTACACCTGTAACAACAAGTGTTCCATTACCAAGCTTACATATCTTGTCATTACCTATTTTCCAAGGTCATAATTATGAAGAATTCATTAGTGGTTTTCAATCCATAGTACATTCACGAACTGACATAGATGAGATTGCTAAGTTCAATTATCTAAAATGCCTTGTGAAGGGAGAACCCTATGAACTGATTAAGTCATTTCTGGTGGTTAAAGGCAATTATCAGATAGTCTTACGTGTCTTAGCAGACAATTACTTTGATGATGACAAGGCTAGAGTTAGACATGCAGTCTTAATATCAAGCTTGAAGCCACCCAAACATTGTTTTTCAGACTTACAGGCATTTAGAATCACATTAGACAATAGTCTCAGATCTCTAGGAGTTAAATATGACCTTAGACAATGTGATTGGTTTATCAGTGGTATTGTACAGGATAAGTTGTCGCTACAAACTATTGAACGTTTAAATATTATGTTCAATAAACGCTATTTCACTTGTGAAGAAATTAGCAACGGTTTACAAACAATTTCATGCATGCAAGCAACGAGACAAGATGAAAAATCCACAAATCCCGTGGATAATAAACCTTCAACTCAGTATAAAAAGAGTATAACTACTCCCACTAAACCACATAATGGGAAATCCCATATAGGCATTTATCAAGTTGTGAATACAACAGACAGTAAACAAACTGTCACACATAAACCTACTCCAAAATGTGCACTTTGTGATGGAACACATTGGGCACAGTATTGTAGTCAATACACATCAATGTAGGGACGTAAACAACGTGTTCATCAGCTGAAAAGGTGCATCAAGGGTTTAGGTGAACACAAAGGAGGAAAATGCTCACTGAAGAAGTGTTTTAAATGCAAGGGTATGCATCATACAGCATTATGCCCAAATACTTTTGCTGAACAGCAGAAGACTTCCACAGAATCAGGAAGTCAACAAGCAACAGCATTAAATGTGAGAGATAAGTTTAAAGCAACTGCTCTCCCGATAGCTCGAGTTGAGTTATCTAATAAATTACACAAAACCAATGTGCTAACATTATTTGATCAAGGCTCACAAAGGTCCTTCATAAGAAGAACAGTGTTGCGGAAACTGAATAAATAATCCTATGCCAAAGTACAGTTAGATATAGCTGTTTTTTTCCACAATTCTGGTAAATAGACCTAGCCAGAATCACTGTTGGTCTAGGAAACAGGAAAAAGACAGTAGAAGCTCTGATAGTAGATGATTTGCCTAAGTCTGTGCAGATCCAGGGATTAAAAGAAACAGTTGCAGCACTGAAAGCAGCTAAGGTCATGTTAGCCTGTCCTGACATACAGACGGACACTTAGTCCAATTGATTTAATCATTGGAAGTGATTATTATCACTGTTTTGTGCAAAATATAGTAAGTAAACATGATGTTCACTTGCTGAAAACAGCAGGAGGCCACATGATATGTGGTCCCATTCCCTCTCAAAGTGGGAAAGAAGCTGATATTGATTCAGTGGAAAATATACTAGTTACGAGAATAACCGCTGATCATGTACCACAGCAAAAATTATCATTACTGGAAGAAATGAATGAACCAGTTGATAAATTGTGGGATTTAGATGCGATAGGTATTGATGTAAACAAACCAAGCCCACAAGAGTCTCAGACTTATAACCAATATTTGGACACTGTCAAATATAAAGATGGACAGTACTGGGTTAAACCATACCCCCGGCCGGGATTGAACCCGCGGTCATAGAGTCTCAAAACTCCAGCCCGTCGCGCTAGCCACTAGACCAGCCACTAGACCACATCTGCCTAGCAATTATCGCATGGCTTTCGGACAAATGAAAGCACAAATACATGAGCTCAGAAAGAATCCAGAGCTACTGACTGTCTATGATAATATCATACAAGAACAGTTGGACAATAAATTCATTGAGGAAATAGTCGAAGATAAGTTGAAGACAGAAGCTCATTATCTCTCGCACCATGGAGTCAGAAAAGATTCTGAAACCACTCCACTACGTGTTGTATATAATTGCAGCGCACGTGCAAATAAAGATGTAGCAAGTCTTAATGACTGTCTGATGACCGGACCCTCACTAACTGAGAAGCTTGGAGACGTGCTTATGAAATTTTGCACAAACCCATATGCCTACACGGCTGATATTTCCAAAGCTTTCTTAAGAGTAGGACTACAAGAAATAGAGAGATTATACTCGATTTTTGTGGCCTGAAAATCCACATGATCCTCAAAGTCCTGTGAAAACTTATCGTTTCAAATCAGTATTATTTGGTGCAACATCCTCTCCATTCTTACTAGAAGCTACTCTAAATACACATTTGAAGAAATCTGAAAGTCCCTTCAAAGAAATCTTAAAGAAAAGTTTCTATGTGGACAATCTTCAAGGTACTGTGAATAAAGAGGAGGATTTGAAATCCTTATACAGAGAAGCTAACAAGGAGATGAAAGAAGCAAATATGCCTCTAAGGATGTGGAATACAAATTCAAAGCAATTAATTATGAATGCAATTAATTATGAATGTCTTGAACCCATTAATACTGGGTGAAGCTAATACAGAAATATACTTTCTCTACAGAATATAAATTTCTGGAAACACAAGATAAATCCCCAAAGAAACCTGTCATGATTAATTCTTTAGGACTTTATCTCGACTCAGAAAAGATTATAAGCTGTCGAGGAAGAATTCATAATTCTTCACTACCTAAAGAAGCCATACATCCAATATTGATCCCCAAGAATCATTGGCTAACAAAACTGATTGTTCAAAACGCCCACAGTAACGTGTTACATGGTGGGGTAGCTGACACACTTTTTCATATACGACAATCTTACTGGATACCTCAAGGTCGACAAAGTGTGAAAAAACAAATAAAGGACTGTATTACTTGTCGTCACTATGATATGCGAGTATGTCAGTAACCAGGTCCACCTCCATATCTCTCTGAAAGAGTTTGTCATGTCACTCCATTTGAGGTGACAGGTGAAGATTACACTGGACCAATAATTTTAACCAAAACAGTTGACAAAGTTCTCAAGGTGTACATCTGTTTGTTCACTTGTGCTACAACTGGAGCAGTACATCTAGAAGTAGCCACTGACATGTCTGCTGAAACCTTTATCAAATTATTCAGAAGGTTTGCAGCCAGAAAGGCATGTCCCAGACTGATTATTTCAGACAATGCAACGAACTTTGTTGCTGGTGCTGCTTATATAAGCAAGATCTTTGAGCAACCAGAAGTACAACAGATGCTGAATCAATGCAGTTGTCATTGGAGATACATTCCTCCTAAATCTCCATGGCACGGCGGATTTTTTGAAAGAATGATCGGCATTGTAAAACGTTGTTTAAGGAAGACTCTTCATCGTCAGAGAATCGACTTAGAAGAATTCCGTACAGTTGTGACTGAAATAGAAAATAGAGTCAACAACAGACCTCTAACTTATGTTACCGATGATCTGGACAATTTAGAAGTGTTAAGTCCATCTCATTTACTCCATGGCAGAAGGCTCGAACCTGTTCCTCCCAAGAATGATAAAGAAATCATAGAGGATCCTACTTATTTCGAACCTGAGCAACTCAGACGTAAATTCAAACACCATAATAAAGTGATTGAACGTTGGGGGACATTTTGGCGAGAAGAGTATCTCACCTCATTGAGAGAACACTTCTATGGAGCTGGTGTTCCTGAAAATCGTAAGTCCTTAAGAACTGGTGACATAGTGATTATTGACAATGATGGTCCGAGGTCTCAATGGCCACTTGGAAAAATTGTGACCATACATCCTGATGCAAATGGAATCATCAGGACAGTTGATGTTTTAAGCAAAGGTGTAGTGAATAAGCGGACAATAAAATAAACTAGTGCCATTAAAATTACACAGTGTTGAAAACAAAATTAGTGATTCTCCAGAAACCACACAGACTAAAGCTGTTCAGAAAAGGCAAGCAGCAGTGGTGGCGAGTGAGAAAATCAAATTAATGTTAAGTGATGAATAGTTCACCTGCAGCGAACCTCTGCCGCCCCCCAGTGTGGAGAAATTTTCTCCAGGAGGGGGTATCAGCCCCCTTCAGTCCCTTTCAGACCTGAGGGGCCCAGCCCTCTAAGAAGGGGCAAGCATCTTGTTTATTGCTACAGCAAGTAATTGATCTCAGATGCAGTACGAGTATGCGACATGATCAGGCGACCAACGCTCCTTGCAGTCCAGTGTTGCAAAGTGAAATTTAATAAAAGACAGTCCATCTCTTACCTTAGCAGGACAATTAAGGAAAATCCTGCTCCCACTTTATTACCATGGTAAAAATAGTGTACATTGTTGTCTATGCTTAAGACAGCAAGAATAAAGCATTCTGCTTTGCTTCATGGAGGAAGTGGCAAGGAAGCAAAAGTACTAGGTCAGCTTTTCCTTTATGTGCTAGGGGCAGTGACGGTGTAGGGTGCTGTGAGGCAGATTACTTTTGACCCTACCGGGAGTCACACTGACACCAGAATAACCAACAAAGAACACTGATCCGTGTGTCAGTGTGTACAAAGTGTCTCAAAAACACAATAAACACTTACAGAGAAGAGTGATCAGCTTCTCTAGTAAACAGATGGTGAATAAATGAACTAATGTTGATGAACAGTGTAACAACGAGTGTTGCGATCCAACAGAGTGTAGTGCGACATTCTTCAAGGAACACTATTCTTCAATTAACTCAACAGATATCTGGGCGCAACTATGGGTCAGATACATATACCCAGGTAAGTGTTCTAACTCGTGATGTACTACTATTGACTGCGCAATTGAGTCGAAGTTACGAGTTAGTCACTTATCATAAACTTCGGTGATAAGCAGACCGTTGAATCCACACACGTAAGTTTGTCAGCAATCAGTGAATGAAATATGCTGACATAACACCCCCTAGGGGTAATTTATAATCTTACAAAATATAATTCATTTACAGCTTGTTGTGAAGTGGAAGACAACAATTCAAGACCTCGTCTGCAGGGGCGGCTGTGTAGACGATTTGCTGTCTTTTATCAGCTAAATATTCCCTATATTATATCAGTCTTAGCTGGTAACCCATTTCTCAACATCCAATTTTTCATTATGTAAATCATTTGATACCCTCATCACCTTACTCTTACCTATGTTCACTTTCAACTTTCAACATTTACACAACCTCCCAGACTGGTCCTCTAACCTTTGCAACTTTTCTTTAGAATCTCCCATAAGCACTGTATCATCAGCAAAATTTAACTGTATCAACTCCCATTATGTATTTGATTCCCCATAATTTAATCTCACCCCTCTCCCCAACACCCTAGCATTTACTTCTTTTACAACCTCATCTATAAATATATTAAACAACCATGGTGACATTACACATCCCTGTCTAAGACCTACTTTTAGTGGGAAGTAGTCTCCCTCTCTTCGACACAGCCTAACCTGAGCCTCACTATCCTCCTAAAAGCTCTTTACAGTATTTAGTAACTAATTACCTATTCCATAGTCTTGCGGCATCTGCCACATTGCTCCCCTATCCACTCTGCCATATGCCTTTTCTAAATCCATAAATGGAATGAAAACTTCCCTACCTTTATCGAAATACTGTTCCCATATATGCTTCAATGTAAACACTTGACCTACCCATCCCCTACCCACTGTAAAGCCTCCTTGCTCATGTGCATTCCTGCTCTCTGTCTTAAATCTAATTCTTTCAATAATAACCCTACCGTACACTTTTCATGGTATACTCAGTAAACTTATTCCAATATAGTTTTTACAATCTCTTCTGTCCCCCTTCTCTTTATATAAAGGAACTATTCATGCTCTCTGCCAATCCCTAGGTACCTTTCCCTCTTCCATACATTTATTAAACAAAAATACCAACCACTCCAACACTATATCCTCCCCTGCTTTTAACATTTCTGTCATGATCCCATCAGTTCCAGCTGCTTTACCCCCTTTCATTCTACGTAATGCCTCACGCACCTCCCCCACACTCACATCTTGCTCTTCTTCACTCCTAAAAGTTGGTATACCTTCCTGGCCAGTGCATGAAATTACCGCCTCCTCAAAATATTCCCGCCATCTACCTAATACCTCCAGCTCCCCATCTACTGACTCCCCTACTCTGTTTTTAACTGGCAAATCCATTCATTCCTGTTTATCTCCAAAATATTTTCTTGTTTTCATCAAAATTTCTTGACAGTGCCTCTCCCACTCTGTCATCTTCTCTCCTTTTGTACTGTCTCACCACTCTCTTCACCTTTCTTTACTTTCCATATACTCTGCTCTTCTTATAACACATCTGCTCTGTAAAAACGTTTCCTAAGCTACCTTTTTCTCTTTTATCACACCCTTTACTTCATTATTCCACCAATCACTCCTCTTTCCTCCTGCACCCACCCTCCTATAGCCACAAACTTCTGCCTCACATTCTAATGCTGCATTTTTAAAACTATTCCAACCCTCTTCAACCCCCGTCCCCCCACTACTCATACTTTCACCAGCCCAACTTTCTGCAAATAGTTGCTTATATCTCACCCCAACTTCCTCCTCCCTTGGTTTACACACTTTCACCTCTCTTACTAGTTGTTGCCATTTTCCTTACGTCCTATCTTCCTCTTACTCTAACTGTAGCTACAACTAAATAATGATCCAATATATCATTTCCCCCTCTATAAACATGTACATCCTGAAGCCTTGAAGCCTCCCCATCAACCTTTTATCCTCCAATACATAATCTAACAAATTACTTTCATTACGTGCTATATCACACCTTGCATACTTAATTATCCTCTTTTTCATAAAATATGTATTACTTATTACCAAACCTCTTTCAACACATAGCTCAATTAAAGGCTCCCCATTTTCATTTACCCCTGGCATCCGAAATTTACCTACTACTCCCTCCACAACCTTTTTACCCACTTTTAACCCATTTTTCACATCCAACCCTTATTTTACTTCACATAATCCATGAATCTATACATTTATATTCCATCTTTTCCTGCCATAACTTATCCTTCAACATTATTGCTACTTTTTCTTTAGCTCTAACTCTATTTGAAACCCCTGACCTAATCCCATTTATTTCTCCCCATTGAAACTCAGCTTCTTCTCATTAATAACATCCACAATCATCTCTCTTATCATTCGCACAACATCCACGCACATTCAAACATCCCACTTGGACGGTTTTCTTGTTTTTCTTTTTAGTAGGCTATGCAGGGGTTACTAGCCCATTGCTCATGGCATTTTAGTTGACTTTTACAACACGCATGGCTTACAGGGGAAAGATTCTTATTCCATTTTCCCATGGGTATAAAAGGAAGAGCAATAAGAACAAGAACTATTAATATAAAATAAGGGAAAACTCAGATGAGTGTGTATACATAAACGTGTACATGTATGTGTAGTGTGACCTAAGTGTAAGTAGAAGTAGCAAGACATGCCTTAAATCTTGTATTCATGAGACAGAAAAAAGAACCATAAGGATGGAAGTACCTTCCAGGGTGGTTTCTGTCTACCAACCTACTATATACATATATATACATATATATATATATACATATATATATATACATATACATATATATATATACATATATGTATATATATATATAATGTATATATATATATAATGTATATATATATATATATTTTTTTATTTTTTATTTTTTTTTATTATCACACCGGCCGATTCCCACCAAGGCAGGGTGGCCCGAAAAAGAAAAACTTTCACCATCATTCACTCCATCACTGTCTTGCCAGAAGGGTGCTTTACACTACAGTTTTTAAACTGCAACATTAACACCCCTCCTTCAGAGTGCAGGCACTGTACTTCCCATCTCCAGGACTCAAGTCCGGCCTGCCGGTTTCCCTGAATCCCTTCATAAATGTTACTTTGCTCACACTCCAACAGCACGTCAAGTATTAAAAACCATTTGTCTCCATTCACTCCTATCAAACACGCTCACGCATGCCTGCTGGAAGTCCAAGCCCCTCGCACACAAAACCTCCTTTACCCCCTCCCTCCAACCCTTCCTAGGCCGACCCCTACCCCGCCTTCCTTCCACTACAGACTGATACACTCTTGAAGTCATTCTGTTTCGCTCCATTCTCTCTACATGTCCGAACCACCTCAACAACCCTTCCTCAGCCCTCTGGACAACAGTTTTGGTAATCCCGCACCTCCTCCTAACTTCCAAACTACGAATTCTCTGCATTATATTCACACCACACATTGCCCTCAGACATGACATCTCCACTGCCTCCAGCCTTCTCCTCGCTGCAACATTCATCACCCACGCTTCACACCCATATAAGAGCGTTGGTAAAACTATACTCTCATACATTCCCCTCTTTGCCTCCAAGGACAAAGTTCTTTGTCTCCACAGACTCCTAAGTGCACCACTCACTCTTTTTCCCTCATCAATTCTATGATTCACCTCATCTTTCATAGACCCATCCGCTGACACGTCCACTCCCAAATATCTGAATACGTTCACCTCCTCCATACTCTCTCCCTCCAATCTGATATTCAATCTTTCATCACCTAATCTTTTTGTTATCCTCATAACCTTACTCTTTCCTGTATTCACCTTTAATTTTCTTCTTTTGCACACCCTACCAAATTCATCCACCAATCTCTGCAACTTCTCTTCAGAATCTCCCAAGAGCACAGTGTCATCAGCAAAGAGCAGCTGTGACAACTCCCACTTTGTGTGTGATTCTTTATCTTTTAACTCCACGCCTCTTGCCAAGACCCTCGCATTTACTTCTCTTACAACCCCATCTATAAATATATTAAACAACCACGGTGACATCACACATCCTTGTCTAAGGCCTACTTTTACTGGGAAAAAATTTCCCTCTTTCCTACATACTCTAACTTGAGCCTCACTATCCTCGTAAAAACTCTTCACTGCTTTCAGTAACCTACCTCCTACACCATACACTTGCAACATCTGCCACATTGCCCCCCTATCCACCCTGTCATACGCCTTTTCCAAATCCATAAATGCCACAAAGACCTCTTTAGCCTTATCTAAATATATATATATATATATATATATATATATATATATATATATATAAATTTGGCTGAAAAATATTGTGATAATTTAAAGGCGGTTTAGTAATGTTTCTAAGTGAGTTTTGGTACAAAAATATGAATATCATTGTTGTTGTAATTAAAAAATTATCTTAATTACTGTAAAAACAGTTTTAAGGAAAATTTATTTTTTAATAAAGTTCGGCCGAACTGTGTCTGCGTTTGTTCATGAAATAAATCTTTAAAAAATGTTTAAACAATTTTGAAAATATCGTTAAAAGGAAGAACTCGATGAACCAATTTTTTATAAAGAATTTAAAATGGATATTTTAAATTCTTTATGAAAATATTTACACATTTGCTTGGAAATAAATTAGAACGGGTTACAAAAAATTTGCGACTGCTCATACTGCTTAAGTTTCTTATCTTACACATTGCCATTGGTGAGGTTGGTAGTCCTGATCTCTAGAAAATCAAAGTAGCAGCAAGCAGCGTTGTTGCAGTAGTTATTATACCCATACAATGTGAAGGTCTTGAAGGTAACTTGAGGATAGTAGCAGCTCGGAGCAGTGATCACGTACATGCATCTTGATCCTGGCCAACACAAGTGAACACTGATCAGTAACTTTCTCGTTCACCTCCATTCATACGTATATTCCTATTCATTTTTTATATTTGGCATTGATTATTAATTATTAAGTAATGAGAACTACACATACACACACACACACTTCTCTCTCTTCCACCTCCTCCCTCTCTCCCCTCTCTCTCTTCCACCTCCTCCCTCTCTCCCCCTTCTCCCCTGTCTCTCCCCCTGTCTCTCCCCTCTCTTTGCCCCTCTCTCTCTCTCTCTCTCTCTCTCTCTCTCTCTCTCTCTCTCTCTTTCTCCCCTCTTTTCCCTTCTCACTCTCCCCCTCTCTCCTTCTACCTTTCCCTTCTCTCTATTTCCCTCTCTCCCTGTCTCTGTCTCTCTCTCACACTCTTTCCTCCCTCTCTAAAAAAATGGTGGGGACTCGAAGGAACCAGGGATAGGATGAGAATGGTTCTGATAGGGAGGAGTGGATGGAGGAGCAGTGGAAAAGGATGGAAAAAGAGTGGGAGAGAAAATTAGGAGAGCTTTCTGTAAAAATGGAGACAGAGCTTTCTGAGAAATTGGAAAAGAAGTTAGAGAAGGAGAAGAAGAATTGGGAGGCACAAGTCGAAACTGCAGTAGCCAGGATAAGTGTCCTAGAAGCTGAGGTAAACAGGCTGAAGCGAGTTACAGGTGTATTGACCAGAAAAGACACAGCATATGAAGCTGGGAGGCTGAACAGGAATGAAGTTGATATGAATTATGTTAAGGTCATATCAGACAGCCAAGCAGGGACAATGAGTAAAAGCGGAGAGCAGCTGGGCACAGATGGATAGGGTGATAGGTCAAATGCAGAGGCACAACCATGCTACCAAGAGCTACTGGAAAAAACAAGGGAGAAAATGGCCACGTACAGACAGGAACCAGAGTCACAGAAGAAAAGACAATGGGAGGAGGAAAGAGCAAAGTCAGTGTTTATTCATGGTCTTCAGGAGAGCAACGAAAGGACACACACTGAAAAACGGCAGGGAGAAAGAAAAGATATTGAAAACATCACAGAAATAGGTGAAGAAGACATGGACGAGATTGTAAATTTTCAGAGAATAAAGAGGTACTTAAAGGGGAGAAAACGTTTGAACAAGCTGATTTTCAGGACAGAAACAGTGCAGAACAGGATCCTCCAAGAGAAACCACGGTTGAGGTACTTGGCAGAGTAAAATAGGGTGTTCTTAGACAGAGACAGAACACAAACAGAATGACAGAAGCTGAGGGAGAGAACAAAAAAGCGAAAGGAGCTAGAAAGGGAGACAAGGATGGAACCAGCAGAGGTCAATCGGAGCAAGGCAGAGCAGCAAGAGCAAGCACATACAGAACCATCCTCAAAACCCCACAACCTGTCACACCATCCCAACACAAACTACAATCCATACTCACAGCTCCCACCCAACACTCAGCTATAGAATCTCACAGTACACTACCAGGTCCCCCACCCTCAAAGGCCCCCCAAACCACAGTGTTGGAGAGGAAACTGAAGGTATGGTACACAAATGCTGATGGAATAACAAATAAGTGGGAGGAGTGCCACGAAAGAGTCAAAGAAGCATCACCAGACATCATAGCTCTCACAGAAACCAAGCTTACAGGTATGATAACAGATGTCATCTTTCCAACAGGATACCAGAACCTGAGGAAAGAGATGGAACAGGAGGGTGGAGGAGTGGGACTGTTGATCAAAAACCAATGGAATTTTCATGAGCTGGAAAGAGGAGACAGTGGAGAAGCAAGTGATTACACAGTGGGAACGCTTCAGTCTGGAGGTCCCAAGGTGGTAATTGCAGTAATGTATAACCCACCACAGAACAGCAGGACTCCAAGGCAAGAGTATGATGAGAGCAATAGAGTGATGGTTGACACACTGGCTGCAGTGGCTAGAAGGGCTCATGCGTGCAGGGCAAAGCTACTGATCATGGGTGACTTTAACCACATTGGAGCCAAGATACATAGAGGGCTAAGATGATGGAGGTGGTACTGGAAAGCCTCATGCACAAACACGTAAGGGACACTACGAGAGAGAGAGAGAGAGAGAGAGGAGAGGATGAACCAGCAAGACTGAACCTAGTACTCACCTTGAGTAGTGCAGATATTGAGGACATCACAACGATCATAGCGACCAGCGATCATGTGGTTTTAAGCTTCGAATACACAGTTGAGCTACAAGTGGAGGGGGAAGCAGGAAGGCAAGGGCGAATGAAGCCATACTACAAGAAAGGGGACTACACGGGAATGAGGAACTTCCTGAACGGGGTTCAGTGGGACAGAACTGGCAGGGAAGCCTGTAAATGAGATGATGGAATATGTAACAACAATATGCAAAGCTGAGGAGAGGTTTGTACCCAAGAGTAACAGGAATAATGAAAAAGCCAGGATGAGCCCATGGTTCACCCAAAGGTGCAAGGAGGCAAAAAACCAAGTGTGCTAGGGAATGGAAGAAATATAGAAGGCAATGGACCCAGGAGAATAAGGAGAGCAGTCGTAGGCCCAGAAACGAATATGCAGAGATAAGGAGGGAGGCCCAATGACAATACGAAAACGACATAGCAGTGAAAGCCAAATTTTACCAAAGCTGTTATACAGCCACACCAGGAGGAAAACAACAGTCGAGGACTAGGTAATCAGGCTAAGGAAGGAAGGAGGAGAGACAACAAGAAACGACAATGAAGTATGTGAGGAACTCAACATGTGATTCAAAGAAGTGTTCACAGAGGAGACAGAAGGGGCTCCAGAAAGACGGAGAGGTTGGGTACACCACCAAGTGCTGGACACAGTATATACAACCGAGGAAGAAGTGAAGAGGCTTCTGAGTGAGCTAGATACCTCAGAGGCAATGGGGCCGGTTAACATCTCTCCATGGGTCCTGAGAGAGGGAGCAGAGGCACTCTGTGTACCCCTAACACCAATATTCAATGCATCTATCGAAACAGGGAGATTGCGTGAGGCATGGAAGACAGCAAATGTAGTCCCAATTTTTAAAAAAAGGAGACACATGAAGCACTAAACTACAGACCAGTGTCACTGACATGACATGTATAGTATGCAAAATCATGGATAAGATTATCAGGAGAAGAGTGGTGGAACACCTAGAAAGGAACGATCTCATCAACAGCAGCCAACATGGTTTCAGGGATGGGAAATCCTGTGTCACAAACCTACTGGAGTTCTATGACAGGGTGACCTCAGTAACGCAAGAGAGAGAGGGGTGGGTAGATTGCATTTTTTGACTATAAGAAGGCGTTTGACACAGTTCCACACAAGAGATTAGTGCAAAAACCGTAGGACCAGGCAGGGATAACAGGGAAGGCACTACAATGGATCAGGGAATACTTGTCAGGAAGACAGCAACGAGTCATGGTACATGACTAGGTGTCAGAGTGCGCGCCTGTGACCAGCGAGGTCCCACAGGGGTCAGTCCTAGGACCAGTTCTGTTTCTGGTATTTGTGAACGACATGACGGAAGGAATAAACTCCGAGGTGTCCCTGTTTGCAGATGACGTGAAGTTGATGAGAAGAATTCATTCGATCGAAGACCAGGCAGAACTACAAAGGGATCTGGACAAGCTGCAGACCTGGTCCAGCAATTGGCTCCTGGAGTTCAATCCCACCAAGTGCAAAGTCATGAAGACTGGGGATGGGCAAAGAAGACCGCAGACGGAGTACAGTCTAGGGGGCCAGAGACTACAAACCTCACTCAAGGAAAAAGATCTTGGGGTAAGTATAACACCAGGCACATCTCCTGAAGCGCACATCAACCAAATAACTGCTGCAGCATATGGGCGCCTGGTAAACCTCAGAACAGCATTCCGACATCTTAATAAGGAATAGTTCAGGATCCTGTACACCGTGTACGTTAGGCCCATATTGGAGTATGCGGCACCAGTTTGGAACCCACACCTAGCCAAGAAACTAGAGAAAGTGCAAAGGTTTGCAACAAGACTAGTCCCAGAGCTAAGAGGCATGTCCTACGAGGAGAGGTTAAGGGAAATCAACCTGACGACACTGGAGGACAGGAGAGATAGGGAGGACATGATGACGACTTACAAAATACTGAGAGGAATTGACAAGGTGGACAAAGACAGGATGTTCCAGAGACTGGACACAACAACACGGGGACACAGTTGGAAGCTGAAGACACAGATGAATCACAGGGATGTTAGGAAGTATTTCTTCAGCCACAAAGTAGTCAGGAAGTGGAATAGTTTGGGAAGCGATGTAGTGGAGGCAGGATCCATACATAGCTTTAAGCAGAGGTACGATAAAGCTCATGGTTCAGGGAGAGTGACCTAGTAGCGACCAGTGAAGAGGCTGGGCCAGGAGCTTGGACTCGACCCCTGCAACCTAAACTAGGTGAGTACAACTAGGTGAGGTGAGTACACATACACACACACACACACACACACACACACACACACACACACACACACACTTTCATAAATCCATTTAAAATCAATAAAATAGAAATAAATCCATTACCTGCTGGATAATTGCTGGGATAGTTAGGAGACGTAATAACACCTGGCTGGGTAACATTCCTCGAGCAGCTGGATATGTAACTACCTGCCAGGAAGAAGATACCAGTTTGGTTATTCAGTTTTAATAACTTGGTGTTGGTTATTAGAAGTTACCTGAGGTTAGTTGTTCTTTAATTATAACAGAGACCTGGTTCAACCTGAAAGATAGAGAAATACCTTCTGAATGCAACATACAGGGTTATAAACTATTCCACACTGACAGGGTCAACAGGAAGGGTGGTGGTGTGGCGATGTATGTCAGAGAAAATTTAAATTGTTGTCTTAGACATGATATAAGATTAGAAACATCGAACACAAAATCTGTTTGGCTTCAGTTTCTCGAAGGTCGTGACAAATTAATTGTGGGTGTGATTTATAGGCCCCCAAACCTTGATAGGGAGTGCAGTAAGCTGTTATGGGACGAAATTCATAAGGCATGTAGATATGAAAATGTAATAATGGGAGATTTTAACTTTAGACAAATTGATTGGAACAATATGACAGGTAATCTTGAGTCTAGTGACTTTCTTGATGCGGTTCAGGATTGCTTTTTGGAATAGTTTGTGACAGAACCAACTAGATGAAACAATCTGCTTGACTTGGTTCTTGCCAACAAAGATTCACTGATTAGTAGTCTTGAGGGAGAGTGATCACAAATCGCTTAGTTTTAATATATCATGGAATTACCCAGATAACTGCAAACAAATCTCTGTCCCAGATTTTCGCTTGGCCGACTTCATGGAACTGAAAAATTACTTGGGTGGGCTAAATTGAGATGTCCTGACTATGGGTCAGGTAGGTGATGTTGGTTTCCAATATGACGTTTTTCAGAGCATAGTCCTAGCTGCCCAGACAACTTTTGTTCCGAGTAGGGAAATTAGATCTAACAAAAATGATCCCAAATGGATGAACAATAGATTAAAACATCTCATTGGTCAAAAGAGAGGCATATATAGGCGTATCAAAAGAGGGGATGGGCAGTTAAGAAATCAATATATTCAATTAAAGAGAGAAATAAAAAAAAGAATAAGAAAAGCAAAAAGGGATTATGAAGCTAAGGTCGCAAGGGATTCAAAGACTAGCCCAAAAGATTTCTTTCAGGTCTACAGAAGTAAGATTAGGGACAAGATTGGCCCACCTAAGAGTAACTCTGGTCAGATCACTGACAGTGATAAGAATATGTGTGAAATTCTAAATACCTACTTCCTCTCAGTTTTCACCCAGGAAAATACTAGCGATATTCCTGAAATAATAGATTATGTAGAACAGGATGATAATAAACTATGTACGATTGCGGTAACTAATGACATGGTCATCAGACAAATAAACTAAAACTTAACAAATCCCCAGGCCCTGATGAACTGTTTGCAAGGGTGTTAAAGGAATGTAAAGAGGAACTTAGCATACCTTTGGCTAGTCTTTTTAACATATCACTACAAACTGGCATAGTGCCTGATAAGTGGAAAATGGTAAATGCAATACCTATTTACAAGGCAGGTGACAGGACCTTGGCTTCGAACTATAGGCCAATAAGCCTTACCTCCATAGTGGGAAAATTTATGGAATCAATAATTGCAGAAGCAATTCGTAGCCATCTTGACAGGCACAGATTGATTAATGAATCTCAACACGGTTTTACAAAGGGGCGTTCCTGTCTTACGACTTTACTAACTTTTTTCACTAAGGTGTTTGAGGAGGTAGATCATGGTAATGAATATGATATTGTGTATATGGACTTCAGTAAGGCTTTCGATAGAGTTCCACACCAGAGGCTATTGAGGAAACTTAGGGCACACAGAATAGGAGGAGAAATTTTTTCCTGGGTAGAGGCATGGCTGATAAATAGACAGAAGAGAGTTTGCATAAATGGGGAGAAATCAGAATGGGGGCATGTCACAAGCGGTGTTCCTCAGGGGTCAGTGTTGGGCCCGTTGTTGTTCACAATTTACATAAACGACATAGATGAGGGAATAAATAGTGATATAAGCAAATTTGCTGATGACACCAAAATAGGCCGTCCAATTCATTCTAATGAGGATATTAGAGCACTCCAGGATGATTTGAATAGACTGACGCAATGGTCGGAGAAGTGGCAGGTGCAGTTTAATATTGACAAATGCAAAGTTCTAAATGTTGGACAGGATGGTTTGTTTGCAATCGTGTCATTACGATTTCGTGAGTCATGTTGACGGCAGTGAAGGGACTTGAGCTAGAGTTCGTCACGGCCACGCTAGCTGGAGATTCGTCTGTAAAAACTTGCATCTGTGGTCACAGTGGTGCCTGTGCTTACCTTCCTATGGTGTAGAAATATACCTAGTTGGACGAATCTTATTGTGGCTTGCTGGTCTAGTGGCTAACGCGACGGGCTGGAGTTTTGAGACTCTCTGACCGCGGGTTCAATCCCGGCCGGGGTATGGTTTGATTATATACCTGTGGCTGGTAACACATGTTTCCTTACTAGTGGCCAGAAACTAGTTTTTGATGACTGTTAATATATTAGTGTTTAGCTACTTGTTACTGATTGCTAGTTGTTAGTTTCTGGTGCTTAATTAGTAGTGGATAGTCACTAGCGCTGGGGATGTATTCACCAATTGCTATTTCTGGTGCTTAATTAGTAGTGGATGGTCACTAGCGCTGGGGATTTATTCACCAATTGCTAGTTTCTGGTGCTTAATTAGTAGTGGATGGTCACTAGCGCTGGGGATTTATTCACCAATTGCTAGTTTCTGGTGCTTAATTAGTAGTGGATGGTCACTAGCGCTGGGGATATATTCACCAATTGCTAGTTTCTGGTGCTTAATTAGTAGTGGATGGTCACTAGCGCTGGGGATATACATTCACTAATTATTAGTTCCACATAGAAAGTTCCTAGTGGATAGTTTCTCTAAAACATAAATTCGCCGATAAACATATAAATGAATATGTTGTTGCCAAGTCCGTGGCGTTGTTTACAAACACCGGAGTTGTTTACAAACACCGGAGTTGTTTACAAACACCGGAGTTGTTTACAAACACCGGAGTTGTTTACAAACACCGGAGTTGTTTACAAACACCGGAGTTGTTTACAAACACCGGAGATGTTTACAAACACCGGAGTTGTTTACAAACACCAGAGTTGTTTACAAACACCAGAGTTGTTTACAAATATTTTCCTGAGAATGTTGACTGACAGGTTGCATGATATAAGTGACATATATAAAGTGGGTCTAAATAAGGGGATGTAAACATTAAATCTTGACAGAAACCACAACAATGAATCTTTATTGGACATCTCTGTATGGAAAATGGAAGTCTGGAATTATTGTATCTGCTTTAAGTGGCTTTCCTTTCAAGGGAGATACTCGGATGCAGGCGAAGGGTTTTTGATCCAGGAAATTAAAACTACCCTCCGTATCCTTGAAACAGCAACTGAGTACCTACTACTCTACAAGCGATGTATGAACCCTACTGGTTTAGCGCTTCCTCATGAATATAATATTCAGTATAATTTGGGATGATTCAAAAAATAGTTTGACCGATATAGGTGTAAACAGTTTTATAAAAAGGGGAAGTCTGCTTATTGCATGAATACTTTGTACTATATTGATTGACGTGAGTAGCAAGCAGGTCGTGGTTGATGGGTCACTGGTAGCAAACTGGTAATGGTGGACAGCTGACAGCTAGCAGGTGTTGGTTCATCGAGTAAAGATTGTGGTTAATGGGTTGCTATCAGCAAGCAGAAAGTGGTTGATGGGTCACTAGAAGCAAGCAGGTTGTAAATGTTGGGTCACTATAAACAAACAGGTTGTGGGTTGTGGAAATAATAGTGTATCTTAGAGAGTGATGGAAAATAAAGTCTGTATCTTAGTTACGCATAACAGGTGGTAAACAATGTCTATGTCTTACGTCCTGCTTGTACTGTATTACATTGTCAGAGTCAGTGTCAGATGAGTGAGTATTTCAGGAGATTACCATAAATTCCAGCATTCTTGAATTTTAAACATAAATAGGTAGTAGGTTGGTAGACAACAACCACCCAGGGAGATACTACCGTCCTGTGGTAGTAGGTTGGTAGACAACAACCACCCAGGGAGGTACTACCGTCCTGTGGTAGTAGGTTGGTAGACAACAACCACCCAGGGAGGTACTACCGTCCTGTGGTAGTAGGTTGGTAGACAACAGCCACCCAGGGAGATACTACAGTCCTGTGGTAGTAGGCTGGTAGACAACAACCACCCAGGGAGGTACTACCGTCCTATGGTAGTAGGGTGTTAGACAACAACCACCCAGGAAGGTACTACCGTCCTGTGGTAGTAGGTTGGTAGACAACAACCACCCAGGGAGGTACTACCGTCCTGTGGTAGTAGGTTGGTAGACAACAACCACCCAGGGAGGTACTACCGTCCTGTGGTAGTAGGTTGGTAGACAACAACCACCCAGGGAGCTACTACCGTCCTGTGGTAGTAGGTTGGTAGACAACAACCACCCAGGGAGGTACTACCGTCCTGTGGTAGTAGGTTGGTAGACAACAACCACCGAGGGAGGTACTACCGTCCTGTGGTAGTAGGTTGGTAAACAACCACCCAGGGAGGTACTACCGTCCTGTGGTAGTAGGTTGGTAGACAACAACCACCCAGGGAGATACTACCGTCCTGTGGTAGTAGGTTGGTAGACAACCACCCAGGGAGCTACTACCGTCCTGTGGTAGTAGGTTGGTAGACAACAACCACCCAGGGAGGTACTACAGTCCTGTGGTAGTAGGTTGGTAAACAACCACCCAGGGAGGTACTACCGTCCTGTGGTAGTAGGTTGGTAGACAATAACCACCCAGGGAGATACTACCGTCCTGTGGTAGTAGGTTGGTAGACAACAACCACCCAGGGAGGTACTACCGTCCTGTGGTAGTAGGTTGGTAGACAACAACCACCCAGGGAGGTACTACCGTCCTGTGGTAGTAGGTTGGTAGACAACAACCACCCAGGGAGGTACTACCGTCCTGTGGTAGTAGGTTGGTAGACAACAACCACCCAGGGAGGTACTACCGTCCTGTGGAAGTAGGTTGGTAGACAACAACCACCCAGGGAGGTACTACCGTCCTGTGGTAGTAGGTTGGTAAACAACAACCACCCAGGGAGGTACTACCGTCCTGTGGTAGTAGGTTGGTAGACAACAACCACCCAGGGAGGTACTACCGTCCTGTGGTAGTAGGTTGGTAGACAACAACCACCCAGGGAGATACTACCGTCCTGTGGTAGTAGGTTGGTAGACAACAACCACCCAGGGAGGTACTACCGTCCTGTGGTAGTAGGTTGGTAGACAACAACCACCAAGGGAGGTACTACCGTCCTGTGGTAGTAGGTTGGTAAACAACAACCACCCAGGGAGGTACTACCATCCTGTGGTAGTAGGTTAGTAGACAACAACCACCTAGGGAGGTACTACTATCCTGTGGTAGTAGGTTGGTAGACAACCACCCAGGGAGGTACTACAATCCTGTGGTAGTAGGTTGGTAGACAACAACCACCCAGGGAGGTACTACAATCCTGTGCTAGTAGGTTGGTAGACAACCACCCAGGGAGGTACTACAGTCCTGTGGTAGTAGGTTGGTAGACAACCACCCAGGGAGGTACTACAGTCCTGTGGTAGTAGGTTGGTAGACAACAACCACCCAGGGAGGTACTACAGTCCTGTGGTAGTAGGTTGGTAGACAACAACCACCCAGGGAGGTACTACAGTCCTGTGGTAGTAGGTTGGTAGACAACAACCACCCAGGGAGGTACTACAATCCTGTGCTAGTAGGTTGGTAGACAACCACCCAGGGAGGTACTACCGTCCTGTGGTAGTAGGTTGGTAGACAACAACCACCCAGGGAGATACTACCGTCCTGTGGTAGTAGGTTGGTAGACAACAACCACCCAGGGAGGTACTACCGTCCTGTGGTAGTAGGTTGGTAGATAACAACCACCCAGGGAGGTACTACCGTCCTGTGGTAGTAGGTTGGTAAACAACAACCACCCAGGGAGGTACTACCGTCCTGTGGTAGTAGGTTGGTAGACAACAACCACCCAGGGAGGTACTACCGTCCTGTGGTAGTAGGTTGGTAGACAACAACCACCCAGGGAGGTACTACCGTCCTGTGGTAGTAGGTTGGTAGACAACAACCACCCAGGGAGGTACTACCGTCCTGTGGTAGTAGGTTGGTAAACAACAACCACCCAGGGAGGTACTACCGTCCTGTGGTAGTAGGTTGGTAGACAACAACCACCCAGGGAGGTACTACCATCCTGTGGTAGTAGGTTAGTAGACAACAACCACCCAGGGAGGTACTACTATCCTGTGGTAGTAGGTTGGTAGACAACAACCACCCAGGGAGGTACTACAATCCTGTGGTAGTAGGTTGGTAGACAACAACCACCCAGGGAGGTACTACAATCCTGTGCTAGTAGGTTGGTAGACAACAACCACCCAGGGAGGTACTACTATCCTGTGGTAGTAGGTTGGTAGACAACAACCACCCAGGGAGGTACTACAATCCTGTGCTAGTAGGTTGGTAGACAACCACCCAGGGAGGTACTACAGTCCTGTGGTAGTAGGTTGGTAGACAACCACCCAGGGAGCTACTACCGTCCTGTGGTAGTAGGTTGGTAGACAACAACCACCCAGGGAGGTACTACAATCCTGTGCTAGTAGGTTGGTAGACAACCACCCAGGGAGGTACTACAGTCCTGTGGTAGTAGGTTGGTAGACAACAACCACCAAGGGAGGTACTACCATCCTGTGGTAGTAGGTTGGTAGACAACCACCCAGGGAGGTACTACAGTCCTATGGTAGTAGGTTGGTAGACAACAACCACCCAGGGAGGTTCTACAGTCCTATGGTAGTAGGTTGGTAGACAACCACCCAGGGAGGTACTACAGTCCTATGGTAGTAGGTTGGTAGACAGCAACCACCCAGGGAGGTACTACAGTCCTATGGTAGTAGGTTGGTAGACAGCAACCACCCAGGGAGGTCCTACCGTCTTGCCAAGCGAGTGTGAAAAGAAACCTGCAACTTGTTTATATAATGGTAGGATTGCTGATGTCTCTTTTTCTGACTCATAAACACACTGGATAACAGGTGTATCTTGCAACTTCCACTTACACTTGGGTCACACTACACAGGCATGCACATGCATACCCGTCTCCTGACTGTGAGTGCACTTCACTCCGGGGACTTCCTCCAAACAGTTCCCATATTGGCAATGGGAACGCGCCTCGACCCTAAGACCCGGAATATACATGTATTTGCTGTGATGCGCAAGCCGACCAATATGGTCTACATGGTCTTAACTGTTCCAAAACCAATGGCTGGCATGCAAGACACAATGAGGTCAACGACATCATAAAGAGAACCCTTGCTACAGCTGGATGCCCATGTGAGAGGGAGCCCCAATCACTAGCAGCCAACAATACCCACAACCCAGCAAACTGCGCTGACGGGATCACCATCTATCCTTGGAAGAATGGCAAGCTCTTAGCATGGGACTATACCTAAGTGTCCACACTGGCAGAAACCTATATCCATCACAGTGTGGGGCGACAGGGAGGAGCTGCTGACCACAGGGAGGAGTACAAGATCGGCATGTACAGGGACATAAGACCTTCGGATCATGGGGAAAACATGCCACACGTTTCCTTAAAGAACTGGGTACCAGAATCATTGAAACCACACCAGGGACCGATGGGCAGCCACTTTCATGTTCCAGCGCCTTAGCATGGCCATCCAGAGGGGAAATGCATGCTGCATACTGGGTTCGCGTCCAGCTTCGGAGGAGCTGGAGGAGATTCATAACCTTTGATATACTGTACCAATGTTTTCATATTTATGTTTTCTATCAATGCATTCTGTCTATTAATAAAGTTCACAAGTAGCTTAAAAATATAGGAGGTGGTAAGAGAAGAAAATATTCAAACAGCTCCGGGAAGAACCTTGAGTTTTCCCTGAGGTACATTTATTGTCTCCTCTGAGGATGAGGCTCCCCAGTCCAGTTCTAGAGGTGGTACCTCCCTATATTTTTTGAGATATATATATATATATATATATATATATATATATATATATATATATATATATATATATATATATATGCAATAAGATCACAGTAAACAGGTGATTTCAGAATATGCAAAACAACCACTGTGAAAGAATAGAGAAATTCCAAGCGCTTTCGTAACTACTCACATTATCAAGGAACTATGAAAGTAAAGCATCCAAGAAAGGTATATAAGGGGTCTGGCAAACACCTCACTATCAGATCCCACAACGGTTAAACACCTGACGTGCGCCGGAAGGACCTGTCCAGTCGGGCTGGCGCGCGTCAGGTGTTTAACCGTTGTGGGATCTGATAGTGAGGTGTTGGCCAGACCCCTTATATACCTTCCTTGGATGCTTTACTTTCATAGTTCCTTGATAATGTGAGTAGTCACGAAAGCGCTTGGAATTTCTCTATTCTTTCACAGTAGTTGTTTTCCATATATATATATATATATATATATATATATATATATATATATATATATATATATATATATATATATATATATATATATATATATATATATATATATAAGGGCAATGTGTTGTGTAAATATTATGCAGAAAATTCGGAGTGTGGAAATTAGGAGAAGGTGTGGAGTTAATAAAAGCATTAGTCAGAGGGCAGAAGAAGGGTTGTTGAGGTGGTTTGGTCATTTAGAGAGAATGGATCAAAGTAGAATGACATGGAAAGCATATAAATCTATAGGGGAAGGAAAGAGGGGTAGGGGTCGTCCTCGAAAGGGTTGGAAAGAGGGGGTAAAGGAGGTTTTGTGGGAGAGGGGCTTGGACTTCCAGCAAGCGTACGTGAGCGTGTTAGATAGGAGTGAATGGAGACGAATGATACTTGGGACCTGACGATCTGTTGGAGTGTGAGCAGGGTAATATTTAGTGAAGGGATTCAGGGAAACCGGTTATTTTCATATAGTCGGACTTGAGTCCTGGAAATGGGAAGTACAATGCCTGCACTTTAAAGGAGGGGTTTGGGATATTGGCAGTTTGGAGGGATATGTTGTGTATCTTTATACGTATATGCTTCTAAACTGTTGTATTCTGAGCACCTCTGCAAAAGCAGTGATTATGTGCGAGTGTGGTGAAAGTGTTGAATGATGATGAAAGTATTTTCTTTTTGGGGATTTTCTTTCTTTTTTGGGTCACCCTGCCACGGTGGGAGACGGCCGACTTGTTGAAAATATATATATATATATATATATATATATATATATATATATATATATATATATATATATATATATATATATATATATATATATAAGACAAGCCACGGGGGGTGGAAATCTTTAGCTCTAGGTTTTTCTTCTATTTTCTTAATAGTTCTTGTTCTTTATTTCATCTATTTACAAGGGGAAGTGGAAAAGAATCTTTCCTCTGTAAGCCATGCGTGTCGTACGTAGCGACTAAAATGCCCTTCTGTAAAAAATACTAAAAACGAGAAGAAAAATTTTAGGATAACAAAAAATTAGGTAATGAAAGATTAGATATCAGACTGGAGGGAGTATGGAGGAGGTGAATGTATTCAGATATTTAGGAGTGAACGTGTCAGCAGATGGGTCTACGAAAGATGAGATGAATCAGAATTGACGAGGGGAAGAAGGTGAGCGGTGCACTGAGGAGTCTGTGGAGACAAAGAACTTTCTTTATGGAAGCAAAGAGGGAAATGTATGAGAGTATAGTTATACCAGTGACCTTATATGGGTGCAATGCATGGGTGGTGAATGTTGCAACAAGGAGAAGGGTGGAGGCAGTGGAGATGTTGTGTCTGAGGGCAATGTGTGGTGTGAATATAATGCAGAGAATTCATAGTTTTGAAATTAGGATTTGAGGGATTACCAAAACTATTATGCAGAGGGCTGGGGAGGGGTTGTTGAGGTGGTTTGGACATGGAGAGAGGATGGAACAATATAGAATGACTTCGAGCGTGTATAAATCTGTAGTGGAGGGAAGGCGGGGTAAAGGTTGGCCTCTTCCCCGGCCTATTTAACACACTCACGCAAGCATGCGTGAGTGAGTTAGATAGGAGCGAATGGAGACAAATGGTTTTTAAGACTTGATGTGCTGTTGGAGTGTGAGCAGGGTAACATTTATGTAGGAATTCAGGGAAACTGGCAGGCCGGACTTGAGTCCTGGAGATAGTAAGTACAGTGCCTGGACTCTGAAAGAGGGGAGTTAATGTTCCAGTATTATAACTATAGTGTAAGCACACCTCTGGCAAGACAGTGATGGAGAGAATGATGCAAGTTTTTCTTGTTCGGGCCATCCTATCTTGGTGGGAAACCGCCAACATGTTAATAAAAATAAATAATAAAATATTAATGGTTCTCTTACCGTAATAAGAACCAGTGACAGTCTGACAGGTGGTGCCGGTGGTACCAGGAGGACACACACACGAACAGTTGGCACCGGTGTAGCCGTTGTTCAGACATGGGTCTCTGCTGAGTCCACATTTCGCTAGCCACAATCCTGTGGATAAATATAGTTACTAATTCGTGAGTTTTATCAAACATCTTTGTAAGCTACTCTGAGGCACTTCCTGAGGAGTTGTGACCCTTCACGTCAGTGCCAACACTTCCTTACTAAGAGCTTCACAAACACTTAAACCAATGTTACTTAACAAACTCACCAATACAAGTTAAAAACAAATTCAGCAACATTTACGAATACAAGAGTTACATAAACGCAGCAACACTCACGAACACAAAAGTTACACGAACAGGACAGCCACGCTCACGATGACTAATGTTTTATAATCAAGGAAACGAAACTCAACACCTAAAGTTTCAACACAAAATAATATTCACCAACACAGGAATACCATAAAATATCAACACTTACCAACACAAGAGTACCACAACACAATACGTACACAAGTCCCATAACACAAGTACATTCACCCAAACATGACTACCATAACACAGCAACACTAACCAACACAAACACTACCTAACAAAAAAAGCAATACTCACCAAAACATATGTTACAAAATCAAAGCAAAACACTAACACTAGAGTCCGGCAACACAACAATACTCACCAATACAGCATTCAAGAACACAATAGTTAACAAACAAAGTCATAAGAAACAAGTATCATATCACCATCATTGATCAAGTCTATCATTGCAGAGATTATATTATTAGTCACGAATAACAGATTCAATACAACACAAAGGCACATAAAAAAGTGGATAAATGCACACACATATATACATAGGTACACAGGATCAAAATCCTGATGACACACACATGAGCAAGTGACCCCAAGATGATAGAGAACTTTAACTGTTGATGCAACAAATAAAACGTATGCGACGTAAAGCATAGCCAATGTCTGCCTAGATTAAAGGGAATATTTACCTCCTCCTTTACAAAGGAAGTTGTGTAAAGGTCGTGACATTGTCCAGCTTGTTGTGCTGGATCTTCTCTTTCACACTCAGAAAGCAAGCAAACAACGCAGGTCAAAGTGAGCCCAAATTAATCGTCATACATACATCAGAGTTATGTAATAAACAGGATCCATCACAACCCAGAGAGGAAAAATTATTCCACAACACACTGCTACACTGCCTACACAATGATTGCACAACACACTGCTACACTGCCTTCACAATGATTGCACAACACACTGCTACACCGCCTTCACAATGATTGCACAACACACTGCTACACTGCCTTCACAATGATTGCACAACACTCTGCTACACCACCTTCACAATGATTGCACAACACACTGCTACACCACCTTCACAATGATTGCACAACACACTGCTACACCACCTTCACAATGATTGCACAACACACTGCTACACTGCCTTCACAATGATTGCACAACACACTGCTACACCACCTTCACAATGATTGCACAACACACTGCTACACCACCTTCACAATGATTGCACAACACACTGCTACACCACCTTCACAATGATTGCACAACACTCTGCTACACCGCCTTCACAATGATTGCACAACACACTGCTACACCACCTTCACAATGATTGCACAACACACTGCTACACCGCCTTCACAATGATTGCACAACACACTGCTACACCGCCTTCACAATGATTGCACAACACACTGCTACACTGCCTTCACAATGATTGCACAACACACTGCTACACCACCTTCACAATGATTGCACAACACACTGCTACACCACCTTCACAATGATTGCACAACACACTGCTACACCACCTTCACAATGATTGCACAACACACTGCTACACCACCTTCACAATGATTGCACAACACACTGCTACACTGCCTTCACAATGATTGCACAACACACTGCTACACTGCCTTCACAATGATTGCACAACACACTGCTACACTGCCTTCACAATGATTGCACAACACACTGCTACACTCACAACACACTGCTACACTGCCTTCACAATGATTGCACAACACACTGCTACACTTCACAATGATTGCACAACACACTGCTACACCACCTTCACAATGATTGCACAACACTCTGCTACACCACCTTCACAATGATTGCACAACACACTGCTACACCACCTTCACAATGATTGCACAACACACTGCTACACTGCACTTCACAATGATTGCACAACACACTGCTACACCACCTTCACAATGATTGCACAACACACTGCTACACTGCCTTCACAATGATTGCACAACACACTGCTACACTGCCTTCACAATGATTGCACAACACACTGCTACACTGCCTTCACAATGATTGCACAACACACTGCTACACTGCTACACCACCTTCACAATGATTGCACAACACACTGCTACACACAATGATTGCACAACACACTGCTACACCACAATGATTGCACAACACACTGCTACACCGCCTACACAATGATTGCACAACACACTGCTACACCACCTTCACAATGATTGCACAACACACTGCTACACCGCCTTCACAATGATTGCACAACACACTGCTACACTGCCTTCACAATGATTGCACAACACACTGCTACACCACCTTCACAATGATTGCACAACACACTGCTACACTGCCTTCACAATGATTGCACAACACACTGCTACACCACCTTCACAATGATTGCACAACACACTGCTACACTGCCTTCACAATGATTGCACAACACACTGCTACACCACCTTCACAATGATTGCACAACACACTGCTACACCACCTTCACAATGATTGCACAACACACTGCTACACTGCCTTCACAATGATTGCACAACACACTGATTGCACAACACACTGCTACACTGCCTTCACAATGATTGCACAACACACTGCTACACCACCTTCACAATGATTGCACAACACACTGCTACACTGCCTTCACAATGATTGCACAACACACTGCTACACCACCTTCACAATGATTGCACAACACACTTCACAAATGATTGCACAACACACTGCTACACCACCTTCACAATGATTGCACAACACACTGCTACACTGCCTTCACAATGATTGCACAACACACTGCTACACTGCCTTCACAATGATTGCACAACACACTGCTACACCGCCTTCACAATGATTGCACAACACACTGCTACACAATGATTGCACAACACACTGCTACACCGCCTTCACAATGATTGCACAACACACTGCTACACTGCCTTCACAATGATTGCACAACACACTGCTACACTGCCTTCACAATGATTGCACAACACACTGCTACACACAATGATTGCACAACACACTGCTACACCCCCTTCACAATGATTGCACAACACACTGCTACACTGCCTTCACAATGATTGCACAACACACTGCTACACCACCTTCACAATGATTGCACAACACACTGCTACACAACAATGATTGCACAACACACTGCTACACCACCTTCACAATGATTGCACAACACACTGCTACACTGCCTTCACAATGATTGCACAACACACTGCTACACCACCTTCACAATGATTGCACAACACACTGCTACACTGCCTTCACAATGATTGCACAACACACTGCTACACCACCTTCACAATGATTGCACAACACACTGCTACACTGATTGCACAACACACTGCTACACTGCCTTCACAATGATTGCACAACACACTGCTACACCACCTTCACAATGATTGCACAACACACTGCTACACTGCCTTCACAATGATTGCACAACACACTGCTACACTGCACCTGCTCACAATGCACTTCACAATGATTGCACAACACACTGCTACACCACCTTCACAATGATTGCACAACACACTGCTACACCACAATGATTGCACAACACACTGCTACACCACCTTCACAATGATTGCACAACACACTGCTACACTGCCTTCACAATGATTGCACAACACACTGCTACACAACAATGATTGCACAACACACTGCAACACTGCCTTCACAATGATTGCACAACACACTGCTACACTGCCTTCACAATGATTGCACAACACACTGCTACACCACCTTCACAATGATTGCACAACACACTGCTACACCAACAATGATTGCACAACACACTGCTACACTGCCTTCACAATGATTGCACAACACACTGCTACACTGCCTTCACAATTATTGCACAACACACTGCTACACTGCCTTCACAATGATTGCACAACACACTGCTACACTGCCTTCACAATGATTGCACAACACACTGCTACACTGCCTTCACAATGATTGCACAACACACTGCTACACCACCTTCACAATGATTGCACAACACACTGCTACACTGCCTTCACAATGATTGCACAACACACTGCTACACCACCTTCACAATGATTGCATAACACACTGCTACACCACCTTCACAATGATTGCACAACACACTGCTACACTGCCTTCACAATGATTGCACAACACACTGCTACACTGCCTTCACAATGATTGCACAACACACTGCTACACTGCCTTCACAATGATTGCACAACACACTGCTACACCACCTTCACAATGATTGCACAACACACTGCTACACCCTTCACAATGATTGCACAACACACTGCTACACCACCTTCACAATGATTGCACAACACACTGCTACACCGCCTTCACAATGATTGCACAACACACTGCTACACCGCCTTCACAATGATTGCACAACACACTGCTACACTGCCTTCACAATGATTGCACAACACACTGCTACACCACCTTCACAATGATTGCACAACACACTGCTACACTGCCTTCACAATGATTGCACAACACACTGCTACACTACCTTCACAATGATTGCACAACACACTGCTACACTGATTGCACAACACACTGCTACACTGCCTTCACAATGATTGCATGCTACACTACCTTCACAATGATTGCCTTCACAATGATTGCACAACACACTGCTACACTGCCTTCACAATGATTGCACAACACACTGCTACACTGCCTTCACAATGATTGCACAACACACTGCTACACTACCTTCACAATGATTGCACAACACACTGCTACACTACCTTCACAATGATTGCACAACACACTGCTACACTGCCTTCACAATGATTGCACAACACACTGCTACACCACCTTCACAATGATTGCACAACACACTGCTACACCACCTTCACAATGATTGCACAACACACTGCTACACCACCTTCACAATGATTGCACAACACACTGCTACACTACCTTCACAATGATTGCACAACACACTGCTACACTGCCTTCACAATGGTTTAGTAATAGAGTTGTGGATGAGTGGAACAAGCTCCCGAGTACAGTTATTGGGGCTAAAACGTTGTGTAGTTTTAAAAATAGGTTAGATAAATACATGAGTGGGTGTGGGTGGGTGTGAGTTGGACCTGACTAAATTGTGCTGCTGGGTCTGGTACAGTGCTCCATCCTTGGGTCAGTAGGCCTGTTGCAGTGTTCCTTCTTTTTTATGTTCTTATGATACCACAGCACACTGGTACACTGCCTTCGCAATGATAGCACAGCACACTGCTACACTGCCTTCACAATGATTGCACAACACACTGCTACACTTTCACAATGATTGCACAACACACTGCTACACTGCCTTCACAATGATTGCACAACACACTGCTACACTTTCACAATGATTGCACAACACACTGCTACACTGCCTTCACAATGATTGCACAACACACTGCTACACTGCCTTCACAATGATAGCACAGCACACTGATACACTGCCTTCACAATGACTCAAGAAATCGTAATGACACGATTGCAAACAAACCATACCCCGGCCGGGATTGAACCCGCGGTCATAGAGTCTCAAAACTCCAGCCCGTCGCGTTAGCCACTAGACCAGCTAGCCACAATAAGATTCATCCAACTAGGTATATTTCTACACCATAGGAAGGTTAGCACAGGCACCACTGTGACCACAAATGCAAGTTTTTACAGACGAATCTCCAGCTAGCGTGGCCGTGACGAACTCTAGCTCAAGTCCTATGGTGTAGAAATATACCTAGTTGGACGAATCTTATTGTGGCTAGCTGGTCTAGTGGCTAACGCGACGGGCTGGAGTTTTGAGACTATGGCCGCGGGTTCAATCCCGGCCGGGGTATGGTTTACTTTCACAATAATTGCACAACACACTGCCACACTGCCTTCACAATAATTACACAACACACTGCTACACTGCCTTCACAGGTATAAAACAATACATTGAAGAAAGCAACAAGATAAAAGCTAGAAATCTTTACTGATACCAATTATGCTCATTCTATGCATCAGAATCAGCATAACACATCAATGCTGGAATAATATACTTTGAACAACACCACTACCACACACACCTGGAACACCACCACTTGCACACACACCTGGAACACCACCACTACCACACACACCTGGAACACCACCACTACCACACACACCTGGAACACCACCACTACCACACACACCTGGAACACCACCACTACCACACACACCTGGAACACCTCCACTACCACACACACCTGGAACACCACCACTACCACACACACCTGGAACACCACCACTACCACACACACCTGGAACTCCACCACTTGCACACACATCTGGAACACCACCACTACCACACACACCTGGAACACCACCACTACCACACACATCTGGAACACCACCACTACCACACACACCTGGAACACCACCACTTGCACACACATCTGGAACACCACCACTACCACACACACCTGGAACACCACCACTTGCACACACATCTGGAACACCACCACTACCACACACACCTGGAACACCACCACTACCGCACACATCTGGAACACCACCACTACCACACACACCTGGAACACCACCACTACCACACACATCTGGAACACCACCACTACCACACACACCTGGAACACCACCACTACCACACACACCTGGAACTTCACCACTTGCACACACATCTGGAACACCACCACTACCACACACACCTGGAACACCACCACTACCACACACATCTGGAACACCACCACTACCACACACACCTGGAACACCACCACTACCACACACACCTGGAACTTCACCACTTGCACACACACCTGGAACACCACCACTACCACACACACCTGGAACACCACCACTACCACACACACCTGGAACACCACCACTACCACACACACCTGGAACACCACAAGTATACCTCTGCTCTTACCGCTACAAGTACTGTAGGAAATTACCAATGCTAATACACGAGAGTTCTGTAACGAAGACAATATCTGGCTCACTGGTGCAGTAACAAAGACAATATCTGGCTCACCGGTGCAGTAACAAAGACAATATCTGGCTCACCGGTGCAGTAACAAAGACAATATCTGGCTCACTGGTGCAGTAACAAAAACAATATCTGGCTCACTGGTGCAGTAACAAAGACAATATCTGGCTCACCGGTGCAGTAACAAAGACAATATCTGGCTCACCGGTGCAGTAACAAAGACAATATCTGGCTCACCGGTGCAGTAACAAAGACAATATCTGGCTCACCGGTGCAGTAACAAAGACAATATCTGGCTCACCGGTGCAGTAACAAAGACAATATCTGGCTCACCGGTGCAGTAACAAAGACAATATCTGGCTCACCGGTGCAGTAACAAAGACAATATCTGGCTCACCGGTGCAGTAACAAAGACAGTATCTGGCTCACCGGTGCAGTTATACATGATGTTGGCCAGCAGTTTGTCACGATGAGAGAGACCTTTACGTTGTCCAATAAGTCCCTGAGCGAATGGGTCAACAGTGCTGATGGTCAACTTCCCGTTTAACGAAAAGTACTGAAAATGGTGCGCACACAAGAGAAATTATTGTTTTGTCGGCTGGTCATTATCATCAAAATCATCACAGAACTCTATCATCAGAGGTCACATGTGGTCACTGTCCTAAGCAGTCTAACAATTAGCGTGGGGTGTTATTGAGCACAATGGCCTGTTGTAGTGTTTTTGAATCTCAGGTTAAAGTGTTGAAGAAGGAGGTTCTAATTCTTCAAGAGGAAAATAGGAGGCTGAAGCTTCACCTAGATGGATTTGGGAGTTAGTGTGAGATGGCTGGAGCTGGTGAGGAAAAAGATACCAGCAGTGAGCTAAAGAGTTGCAGCCGCTTTAAGTGACGAGTGGTTCACAGTTCAGAAAGAAGGAAAATAAGGAAGGCTAATAGAGAAGATGTGAAGGTAGGAAATCGATTCTCTGTTCTCCAGGACGAGTGTACTTCAGTGGTTAGTGAGGTTAAAGGTACCACTGACTCTCCAGCTAATCAAGGTAAGAATATTCTAATTGTAGGAGATTCTCATGGAAGATATATGGACCATGCTTTTTGTAACAAAGATAGGAAGGTCAGACAGAAGATGTGCCTCCCAGGAGCTGGTGTTGGTGACATAGTCAGCAGGTTGGATAATATTATATCAGGTAATGGGAACAAGCCCATTACCTGTCTTAGTGCTGGTGGAAATGATATCAGGAAGGGCAGGAGACAGGAGATGCTGGATAAGTACAGGTCAGCCATAGAAGTTGTCAGGTCTAAGGAAGGGATCCCAATCATATGTAGCATCTTGCCTAGAAGAGGAGTGGGCAATGAATGGATGTCTAGGGCAATTGGTATATATTACTGGCAAGACAGGTACCGCAAGGAACTTGCAATCTCATTCACTGATAACTGGGACAAATTCTATAGCAAACGTGATATGTGTGGGGTTCATTTCTCTGGGGGCTGGAGTCGTTGCATTAGCCAATTCACTTGAGGGGGTCATTGATGTCTTGTCTAGGAATTTAAACTGATAGATTATAGAGGTATGGGAAACAATTAGGCTGCAGTATTAGGGTTGAAAACATCAGTTATTACCAGGATACCCCAGGGATATGTTTAAAAGACAATATTGAAAATAAAGTTGCTAGTAAAGGCAAATCAATTGATCAACAAACAAAGAGTGACAGTAGAGGGCAACGAGTGACTAGCTCTTTTAAGGTTTACTATACAAATAGTAGGAATCTAAGAAATAAGATAGATGAGCTAAGATTACTTGCAAGTGCAGGTAATATAGATAATCTTGCTATAACAGAGACCTGGTTCAACTTGAAAGATAGAGAAATGCCTTCTGAATGCAGCATACAGGGCTATAAACTGTTTACAAGGAGGTGACAGGTCCTTAGCTTCGAACTATAGAACAATTAGCCATTCCTCCATAGTTGGTAAATTTATGAAATCAATAATTGCCGAAGCAATTCTTGAAAAGCATAAATTGATTAATGAATCTCAGCACGGTTTTACAAAGGGGCGTTCCTGTCTTACGAATTTACTAACTTTCTTCACTAAGGTGTTTGAGGAGGTAGATCATGGTATTGAATATGATATTGTGTATATAGATTTCAGTAAGGCTTTCGATATAGCTCAACTTCAGTGGCTGTTGAGAAAAATTAAGGCACATGGAATAGGAGGAGAAATTTTTTCCTGGGTAGACGCATGATTGACAAATAGGCAGCAGAGAGTTTGCAATAATAGGGAGAAATCACAAGCGGTGTTCCACAGGGGTCAGTGCTGGGCCCCTTGTTGTTCACAATCTACATAAACGACTTAGATGAGGGAATAAATAGCGACATAATCAAATTTGCTGATGACACCAAAACAGGCCATCCAGTTCATTCTAATGAGGACATTAGAGCACTCCAAGACGATTTGAATAGACTGATGCAGTGGTCGGAGAAGTGGCAGATGCAGGTTAATATAGACAAATGCAGAGTTCTAAACGCTGGAAAGGAAAATAGCCATGCAACATATAAACTCAATAATGTAGATCTTAATATTATGGATTGCGAAAAGGATTTAGGATTCTGGGTAGCAGTAATCTGAAACCAAGACAATAGTGCATAAGTGTTCGCAATAAAGCTAACAGAATCCTTGGCTTCATAGCAAGAAGTATAAATAATAGGAGTCCTCAGGTTGTTCTTCAACTCTATACATCCTTGGCTAGGCCTCATTTAGATTATGCTGCACAGTTTTGGTCACCGTATTACAGAATGGATATAAATGCACTGAAAAATGCACAAAGGAGGATGACAAAGTTGATCCCATGTATCAGAAATCTGCACTCTCCAGAAAGGCGTAGAATTAGGGAGGATATGAATGAGGTGTATAAATGGAAAACAGGAATTAATAAAGGCGATGTAAATAGCCTGCTAAAAATATTTAACATATACAGGACTTGCAGCAATGGTTTTAAATTGGAAAAAATAAGATTCAGGAAAGAAATAGGAAAGCACTGGTTTGGTAATAGAGTTGTGGATGAGTGGAACAAACTCCCTGGTACCGTCATAGAAGCTAAGACGTTGTGTAGTTTTAAAAATAGGTTGGATAAATACATGAGTGGGTGTGGGTGGGTGTGAGTTGGATCTGACTAGCTTGTGCTACTAGGTCGGATGTCGTGATCCTTAAGTGACGTGTCTGACCTGACTAGGTCAAGGTATTGACTTAAGCTGGTGGGAGATTTGGACCTGCCTCGCATAGGCCAGTAGGCCTGCTGCAGTTTCTTTCTTATGTTCTTATGTTCAAAATTATAATCTATAATTATAATCATTATTAAAGCCATCATCACTGTCATCAGCATCATCCCTTTATTCATCACTATCACCATCATTATATTCATTACCGTTTACATTATTACTTACCAGCATCATCACAATATTCATCACTTTCACCATCATCACTCAGATGCATCCTTATCACCAGTATCATCATCGCCACAATCACACAGAATTATCACAAACGTCAAACGTCACAATCCTTACTGTTGTTATTGACACCATCATCATTGTCGTTGTTACACTATTAATGCCCTCGGGTTTTAATCTATTTCATCACTGATATCTTATTTAATATTACATTGCACTCTTCTCCATTATTAGCTAAAATGGAAATGTCCGACTTTGTATTATTATTCATCATCATTATCATCATCATCATTATACTTGGTCCTCAAAGTTAGTCAAAAAATTATGTATATATGTGTATGTATAATATTTGCTGTTTTGGTATAAAGAGGATAGATAAAGGTATAAGGATTCAACCTGTCCTCTTGGGTATATTGTTTAACACCACTTATCCTGTTCCCACCTGCACCCCCCTCCTTTGTCCAGTCTGTGTCACGTGACCCCACCCTACTCCAGCCATAGTTAGCTTGGAGCAGTGTGGAGTCCTTCCAACTAGACCACATTCATTCACTGCCTGGCTGCGGTGGAGTGCGGTTGTGCTTTGCACCCCTCTGCTGATCTACCAGGAGAGCTACCTAGAGTCAATAAGGCGCTCAGTGTGAGATGTTGTGTCAACACAGTGGGGATTGAGCTCCTTCGTGGTGTGATATTGCCTGCTTCAGCACAAGTATTACTTCCCACCATCATATGTGAGGCATATAGCATTCAGGATGACGAGTTATAAGGAGTTGTGTTAAATGGAGCTTACAGAGTATTTGTGAAATTGCTCTCCTCCACAGTGTATGAGTCGTTGGTGACTCGTTTTCAGGACGCCAGTATCGATCTTACACCAGCTGTATGGGTGAGAATGATTGACATCTCACGTCATTTTACATGGGTTAAGCTTTGCAACGTCCCGTTCGAGGCGGATAAAGTGGACATCAGGAGTGTCTGATGCATATGGGACTGTTCATATGGGCCAACACAACAAGTGGGTATCAGGTGCATACGTGAGTCTCCTGGAAGGCACCTTTACCCTGAAAATGACTTTTCAGCACCACATACCATCCTACATGTACCTGGTGGACTTTTAAACACAGGTCATGGTGTCATACACTGAGCAGAGGTGTATGTGCCACCCATGTGGGGCTTACGATCACATGGCAGCGGTGTGTGGGAAGAACCAATGAGCACATGGCCCAGCAGAGGATGCACCTGTTCCAGTGAGGGAGGTGGCTGTTGAGGTACAACTGCACAATGGAGGGCATGACCGTCTGTGGAGCGAGGTGGTGGAGGAGACACCTGTTGAGTCAGGAGTGGGCGTGCAGCTTCAAGTGTTAACGGGCCTTGAGACTTTACCAGTGCCAAGTGATGAGATGCAGGTATGGGTGGAGGTGCTGGCGCTTGAGGAGGAACTAGTTATGGTGTTGCAAAAATTGTCACAGCCTGCAGAGAAGATGGGTGTACCTGTGCAGGTGGCTGGTACTGAGCTGCCAGCCATGGTGAGCGAGTGGCAGGAGCACCTTGAGGAGCCTGTGCATAACAGCATGTCTGTGACATCACCCTTTTCAGTGGAACACCATACGGTGGAGGTAGAGGTCCATTGTGCGGCCTCCCAGGACAATGACATGGAGGAAGAGGTCATCACAAGGAAGCGGGCCGAAGCGTTGGATTTGGATGATATCCTGATGCTGGCACAGTGGCCTGGGAAGAAGTCTTGGGTGGATGGGGATTGTACTGGTGGACACGGCAAGCAGCACCAAAAGGAAGGGGGAAGGTGGAAGTTGGTGTGAGGGTGAAAGGTGGTGCCCCAAGTTCTGGTGGAACTAGGAAGAGTGTCAAGAGGAGGCAGGGAAGGAAACTTTAAGCCGGCCTCAGGTGTATGACAGTAAATGTTTATGGATTGTGTAATGACATAAAGAGGGAGTGTTAGGATGTTTGTGTAAATGTAAGGTGGATGTCGCATTTCTTCAAGAACACAATTTAATTTCAAGGATGGTCGAGTGTTGGAGGTGGAAGGGTATCAGGTGGTGGCACTGCAATCTGCTCATTTAAAAGTAGGAGTGGGTGTCTTGATCTGAGAGGCGAGCCCGTTTGTTTTGCAGAGAAGTGAGGGAGGCGGAGGGAGGATGGCCTTGCATGTGGATGGGTGGTGGATGGGGGAGAGAGAGTCGTTTGTCTGTGTGTATGCTCTGGCTGAAAGTGATGTTCTTGTTAAGATGACTTTTGTGCACGAGGACCTAGTGGTGTTTCTTGTGAGTATTGCCATCCATGGCACTAGCAGGTGAACTGCATCATCAGGAGGGCAGATGTGGAAGCCAAGGAGGCTGGGTATGTGTTGACGGTCTTAAGTGACCTTTTAAGGGATATACATTTAAGGGATGCTTTTTGGGGGGTCATGGGAGGTGGAGCATACGTTTGTACGGCAAGGTTACACAGCTAGGTTAGACTGTATCTCTCACAGAGGGTCATTGTTGAGTCTTTTCACACTGTGGAGGTAACATTCAGATCATCGGGTGGTAGTGGCAGAGGTGGGGTGGGAGTCACTGGCGGGAAGGTATAGGAGTTATTGGAAGCTGAACACGAGCGTGCTAGCTAACCAGGAGGGGTTGGAGGGGTTTGCAGCACTGTGGGAGCGGCTTAGTGTGGAAGGGAGACGGGTGGAGGATGTGGTGAAATGGTGGGATGGTGTGGCAACAGAAAGGATTAGGAAATATTATGTCTGGGAAGGGAATTGAATAAATTACTTTAGAAACCATACCACGGTATGATCTTAACTATTTGGAGGACAGGTTAAGGGGATGTTATGCGAGGGGGGAATGGTGGTGGGAACTTATCCTGTGGAAGACATTGGTGCTGTGAAGAGGAGAATATGTGAGTTATAGGATGAGAGGTTTGCTGCAGTGATGGTGCAGGTGAGGTTGGAAGAGGTGTTATAGGAGGACAGGCCATTGGCATGCGATGAAAGGTATGAGTGTTTATGCAGATAAATGGTATGGGGAGTATTGGAAATGTTGTGAGGTGGTGGGGAAGGTTTTAGAGCAGGCATGTGGGTGTGTCGTGCAATCTGGGGAGGAGTGATAGAGAAGTGTTGGGCGGGGTCGTTATGGAGGAGGAAACATGGAGGGCATTAAGCGAGATGCATAAGGGGAAAGTGCCAGGCGTCGATGGTCTACCGTGTGAGTTTTATCTACAGCACTGGGAGCTGCTGAGGGGCTTTTTGGCCCAGTTGATGAATTCGAAGGAGAGGGGCGAGTTGAGGGAAAGCAGGCAACGGCAGTGGTGGTGTTGGTCCCAAAGGGGAAGCAGCAGCATACCCTTCTGGACTACCACACCATTTCATTGCTTTGCTCGAATTATGAGTTGTTTGCAAAGGTATTTGGAAATAGGTTTAAGTGCGTCGTGGGGATGGTTGTATCTGAGAATCATTTTGGGTTGCCAGGGAGGTCTATGGTTATGGGGCATGGGATCCTAAAGTGAGTCGTGGAAACTAGGGAGGGGGGCAGGGGGCAGGGTTGTTGGCCTTCGATTGGCAGGGGGTGTATGATAGGGCAGAAAGGGGAGCATTGAGCACTATACTCAGTTGACAGGGTTTTGGTGAAGAAATTGTGGGGTGTGTTGAAGTGTTGTACCAGGGTGCAAGGGCGAGGGTGCAGAACAATGGATGCTTGGGGGAGGCAGTTGTCATGGGGCAGGGTCTAAGGCAGGGGTGACCAATGTCATAATTATTGTTTGCATGTGTCCAGGACCCCTTTTACCGAATGACGGAGGAACGCATATGCACAGGGGAAGGGGTAGGAGAAGGGAGGGTTTGGCCTGGTTTGGTCGGATATGTTGATGACACAACTGTCCTGGTGCAAGAGGGGATGAGGCTGGGGGCATTAGAAGATGCTGTGAACTTGTTCAGGGGTAGTACGGGTATGAAAGTGAACTTGGAGAAGTCAATGGCAGTTGGGTTGGGGGCTTGGGAGGGGAGGGTTGAGTGGAGATGTAATGTCGTGCAGCGGCAGGCCGGGATTTTAAAAATATGTGGTATTATGTATGCGGATGACCTGGGGTGCCACGAGGGAGGACAATTCAAATAGGTTGGTGGGCAGGATCCAGGGTCGCCTGGAGGCATTGCGACCATACCACCTAACCCTCGTGCAAAGAGCTATTGTAATTAATGTCTTATTGTATATTAAGGTGTGGTATGTGACGGCTGTGTTCCCATTAACAAGGACGGCGATTACGAGAATTCTTAGGAGGGTGTTCAAATTCTTGTGTGGTTTGGGTTGTAACGTTATGAGGTTGCAACATTACCAGTGCATCAGGGAGGGTTAAGGTTGCTGGACCTGAAACAGAGTTAAATGTGTGTTTATCAAGAGGGAGGTGTTGCATGTGGGATTGTGTGGGTGACGGCTGGATAGGGTACATGACAGGCTGAGACAATTGTATGGTGGAGTGGAGTTGCAGGAGTGTGAAACTGTATTACGTGCTTTCGTGTGTGGGTAGGGTTGTTGTACCAGTGGAGGGGATTTTCCCCATGTACGCATGGGGGAATATATGGCGCCGCTTTAGTAAGTTGAGGTTAAGACCCAGGGCGCGTGAGGTAATGTATCGTTTCCTGCATGGCATTTTGCCTGAGTGGTACTCCAGAATAGAAGGGTCATAGAGGGTGGGGTGTGTGGCATCTGTGGAGGGGAGGAGACAGTGTATCATGTACTATATTTTTGCGAGGGTTTGGGGGTCGTAAGGGGTAGGTTGAGTAGGGTGGTTACGGTGCTGCGAGCACCTAATCTTGATTGCAAACAAATCATACCACGGGTGGAGATAGAACCCGCGATCAGAGTCTCAAAACTCCAGACCGTCGCGTTAGCCACTGGACCAGCTAGCCACAATAAGATTCGTCCAACTAGGTATATTTCTACACCATAGGAAGGTTAGCATAGGCACCACTGTGACCACAAATGCAAGTTCTCCAGCTAGCGTGGCCGTGACGAACTCTAGCTCAAGTCCCCTCAAAGCCGTCAACATGCATTTGTGGTCACAGTGGTGCCTATGCTAACCTTCCTATGGTGTAGAAATATACCTAGTTGGACGAATCTTATTGTGGCTAGCTGGTCCAGTGGCTAACGCGACGGTCTGGAGTTTTGAGACTCTCTGATCGCGGGTTCTATCCCCACCCATGGTATGGTTTTTTTTTTTTAAACATGTTCTTTTTGCGGATGACACTACCTATATCTTCTCTCACCCAAACCAAACCATACTTATAAACACTGTAAACGATGAGCTACTAAAAATATCCACTTAGATAACGACCAACAAACTTACTCTCAATATCGACAAAACCTACTCATACTGTTTGGGAACAAGGCTACATATATTCAGCTAGACATACC
Organism: Cherax quadricarinatus; assembly: GCF_038502225.1. Taxonomy (NCBI): domain Eukaryota; kingdom Metazoa; phylum Arthropoda; class Malacostraca; order Decapoda; family Parastacidae; genus Cherax; species Cherax quadricarinatus. The sequence goes on along the minus strand of NC_091346.1, from coordinate 12,576,951 downwards.
GATAAATAGTTCCACCATTTCAAGACACACTGACGGAAAAATTTTAGGGTTCCACATTGACAGCTGCCTTAAATTTCAGACCCACTTACACCAAATTTGCAAAAAAAAAAATTCTCCAAAACAGTAGGTACTATGTACCCCAAACGGCAGTTCTTGCTCTTTACCACTCTCATCTACCCTTATATCACCTATGGTATATGTGCATGGGGTTCAACCACAGCAAATCACCTTAAACCCTTAATTATACAACAGAAAGCTACAGTGAGAATGATTACAAACTCCTGCACCAGGCAACACACCCCACCACTATTTAAGAGCTTGAACCTTCTTAACATACAAAATATCCACTTACATTATTATGCCTACTAGATACACAGAACATTATTCCCCAATATAAACCCTCCTCTCAAACTCCTTCTTGAGAACTACAACAGAGCACACATAACACAAGACACTAAAGACTCTTTGATATCCCTTGTGTTCATCTCTCCCTATGCAAAAATGCTATGCATATAAAGGGCCCTAAGATCTGGAATTCATTGCCTGAACATACAAAAGGGACCCTGCTGCCTGCACACCAACTCAAGGCTCTGCTTAGGAATCACCTCATCTCCCAAAACTAACACAAACACTGTATATTGTCGCCACCATCAACTCAAAAATTGCCAAACTTCATAAGATTACTTCAAAACTAAAATGGTCTCAATCTCATTATGTATAATGTTAAAATATAATACTGTAACTTGTTATTCAACTACTCGTTAATTTAATTACTGGCAAACCGCTACTACCTCCGTTGATATATAAAAAAACAATGTTCAATTCGAATGAACTAAGATATATACAGTGGACCCACGACATTCGATGGCATCGACATTCGATAAATCCCACATTCGATGCATTTTAACGCAAAAATTTTGCCTCGACATTCGATGGAAAACCCGACATTCAATACGATTCGTACGAGACGTGTCCATGTGTGGCCTGAACTGCCCCGTGTGTGCCAGTGTTTACAAGCCAGCCAGTGTGCGCGCATCTAAGGATACATTCGGTACATTCCATATTATCCATATTATCACTGTTTTTGGTGCTTGTTTCTGCAAAATAAGTAACTATGGGCCCCCAAGAAAGCTTCTAGTACCAACCCTTCGAGAAAAAAGGTGATAATGACTATTGAAATGACGAAAGAGATAATTGCAAAGTACGAAAGTGGAGTGCGTGTGTCGGAGTGCATGATGATTTGGTAAAGAAATTGCCTGCAACTAGTGGTGATGTGAGTGAATTTAAGGCCAGCAAAGGTTGGTTTGAAAGATTTAAGAATCGTAGTGGCATACACAGTGTGGTAAGGCATGGTGAGGCTCCCAGTTCAAGTCCTAATGGAAGGGGATTCCCCTTCTAAACACTAACACCATCCACACTCTCCCCTCCTCCCATCCCATCAATCATCACCAGATCTTCATTAAAGGTAAGTGTCAATTATTCTGTTATTAATCTACTGTTATTGCTGTTACTGTAATTATTCTATTGCATTAAACTTAATATTTCATGTGGTAAAATTTTTTTTCCATACTTTTGAGTGTCTTGCATGGATTAATTTGATTTCCATTATTTCTTATGGGGAAAATTAATTCGACTTTCGATAGTTTCGACATTCGATAGCTCTCAGGAATGGATTAGTATCGAATGTCGAGGGTCCACTGTATGTCTAGTATTAAGTACTCTGTTAAGCATTAGGTCTAGTCTGGGTGAAATGCTTCACCATCATAGTGCTTTTCTTTGTACTTAGCAAATCAATATTGTAATTACACATTGCAAACTATGCAAGGAAATAAACTCCTTATAACATGTCAGTCATACGTAAACTATGCAGAGAAATAAAGATTTGAATTTGAATAGAGAGAGATAAAGATATAGATAGATAGATAGATAAATAGATATATAGATAGCTAGAGAGAGAGAGATTCATCAGTGTTCCTCAGTACAATAATCATTTTTTCACTTGCATCATTTATACCATCATAGCATACATCCAAACTACTATAATTATTATCCCTATTATTACTATTAATTATTATCATCATAATCATCATCACCACTACTATATTAGCTAATAACTATAATTCTCATTAACAATCACCATCAACTCCCTCAACCACCAATATCACTATTATAATCATCATTATTAATATTTCCCCCACCATCTTCATCATCACCACCACCATCACTGACCTCACTAGCACCATTAACAAAATGCTCACCACTAACACCATAAACATTATCATCACTTGCACTATATCTTACCTGTGAACCATAGTGCATGACGGAAGAGTAGTCGTACAGGACACCATAGTCGTTGATGTCGGCTGTGGTGTACTTGTAGAAGTTGCTCAACATGGCAGGAATGATATTCGGAGTGATAATGTTAACATAGCTGTCTCGTTCAGGGCGTGACTGTTCATGGAAAAAGCCCATGGCGTGGCCAGTCTCATGAACAACTGTTCCCACCTGAGGAAAAAGAGAGGAAGACCATGGTGTAACCCATCTTCTGAACGACTCTTCCCAAATGAGTGAAAATAATGATGTGAAATTCATGTAAATTTTTTGATATATATATATATATATATATATATGCAGTAGACCCCCGGTTTTCATAATCTGTTCCAGAAGGTAGGTTGAAATCCGAAATGGACGAAAACCGAAGTAATATTTCCCATAAGTTATAAAGTAAATTCAATTAATCCGTTCCACACACCCAAAAATATTAACAAAAAATACATTTTATGGAGAATAACTTTAGTTTTATATACAGAAAACAATGAGAAATAAATATAAATGACTAATTTTAATTATAAATGAACATTACATACCTTTTTTGAAGACTTTTGTTAGCTCTTCCCTATGCTTGTCCACCAACTCTTCCACATCCTGGCCACTCACATCCAACCCCTACCTACCAGCTACATACCCTGTGGCCCACAGCCCCATTATTACCATCGACATACCATGTTCACTGAGTTTAATCGTTTCTAACAATTACCTTTAGATGCCATCATAAACAAAGGGAGACGTATTGAATAATTCATGCCGAGAATTGTAAACAAAAGTTTAAGGATTAAGGTCTGTTACTGGGCCAACGCAGATTCATAAGTTTTCTCTAACACTAGAGCAGAGAAAACATAATGTTTACCCTCCACTGCATATAAACATTGCATGTTTATATGTTATGTAACTTCTTTTATGTAATTGTGAAGAAAATATCATAGATAGATTAATGAAAATGTCTATATTAACGTAAAATAAGACATTTAATGTGCCCGAGAATGAGTTGCGAACGTATGAGTGGCCTAGGAGCGTGCATCTGCTACCAACGATTTCCAAGTAGATGCACAAAACTCAGGGGAAATATCGCTGAGAAAAGTGCTCAAAATCTGAATTGCACAATTTCTGCACTGGCTGAAAACTGGGGGTGCACTATATATATATATATATATATATATATATATATATATATATATATATATATATATATATATATATATATATATATATATATATATATATATATATGGAGGGAGAGAGTATTGAGGAGGTGAATGTATTCAGATATTTGGGAGTGGACGTGTCAGCGGATAGATCTATGAAAGATGAGGTGAATCATAGAATTGATAGGGGAAAAGGGTGAGTGGTGCACTTAGGAGTCTGTGGAGACAAAGAACTTTGTCCTTGGAGGCAAAGAGGGGAATGTATGAGAGTATAGTTTTACCAACGCTCTTATATGGGTGTGAAACATGGGTGATGAATGTTGCAGCGAGAAGAAGGCTGGAGGCAGTGGAGATGTCATGTCTGAGGGCAATGTGTGGTGTGAATATAATGCAGAGAATTCGTAGTTTGGAAGTTAGGAGGAGGTGTGGGATTACCAAAACTGTTGTCCAGAGGGCTGAGGAAGGGTTGTTGAGGTGGTTCGGACATGTAGAGAGAATGGAGTGAAACAGAGTGACTTCAAGAGTGTATCAGTCTGTAGTGGAAGGAAGGCGGGGTAGGGGTCGGCCTAGGAAAGGTAAAGGACCCCAATGGAAATAAGTCACTCTGTCTGACTTTTTTGGGTTATCCTAGGTTCTCTACACATATGCTGCTATGTATGATAATTCTATGTAACTGTATTTGTGTATACCTGAATAAATTTACTTACTTAGGGAGGGGGTAAAGGAGGTTTTGTGTGCGAGGGGCTTGGACTTCCAGCAGGCATGCGTGAGCGTGTTTGATAGGAGTGAATGGAGACAAATTGTTTTTAATACTTGACGTGCTGTTGGAGTGTGAGCAAAGTAACATTTATGAAGGGGTTCAGGGAAACCGGCAGGCCGGACTTGAGTCCTGGAGATGGGAAGTACAGTGCCTGCACTCTGAAGGAGGGGTGTTAATATTGCAGTTTAAAAAACTGTAGTGTAAGGGGGCCCTCGGGCAATTTCCGCGCGCCCTCAACCAAAAATCGAAAAATTATGGAAGTTGAGTTATATATACCGAAAAATAGCTTAACTCTTTGGCAATACAATAGTACCAGAATGAATGTTCTACGACGTTTCTACAAGAAATTATAGTCATTTATATCAGGTATGGTGACGGTGATATTGGTAGCGAGTCTGCTCACAGCCCATATATATTTTGGAAATTTTTTCTTGTTTTTATCGCTTTTTCTTGCATTATTCTTTCTAATATAATAACTGACTATTTGGCATCATAAAACAGAAGGCGGAGTTTATCCCTAGACTTAGAGACAACCAGGAATCATATGGGAATGCTCGGTAGTGCTCCCGCTCCAGATAGAGCCAGGAGAAATCACTTCATTATTACGCTTATATCAGCTTATATATCAACTCTACGGCTTATTTATCTATCAGAATTGATCTAATATGATATAATAAACACTCTAAATAACATACAAACATGTTATATACTCTAGACTGAAAAAAATAGGCCATAGTATGGCGAGAGATTATCGGGAATATTTCGATATAAATGAGTTACTGCTCTCCATGTCGTATTCTTTAGCCTCTGAGTAAGAGAAAACGGCATTTTGAAGAGGATAACTGCACTAGAACATCAGTTTACTAAGAAATACACCCAAACAAACGCGATTTTCGCGATTTTTTTTTTTTTTTTGAGACGGTGGGCCGGCCGGCGCTCCCGGCCAATATCTCGAAAGTAACTTATTCACCTAAGGTACCTATTTCTGCCTTTATTACTTAATTAAATGGAATAATATTCACAGAAATTGCAGAATAATGATTTCTCTATTTTTCTACAAGCTATTTTTGGAAATATTCCAAATAATTTCGGAGTTATGTGGGAGTAAAGGGCAGATTTTTTGCAAAAATTCCAGGAACTAACAAACTTTATTTTTTTGTGAAATAAAGATAAGTTATTTAGAGAAAAAGCGTTGAGTAAAATTCGAATAAGCATTGCTCTCTCGGCACCAAGTGTCCAAACAACCTTACGATGTCCCATATAGGAATAAATCGCCCCCCAAGGGCATTTTCAGTAAATCAGTCCTTTTTCAGTCTTTTCTCAGTTGTTGTTTGAGGTATATTTTTGATAAATATTTTCAAGAAAGTGAAAATACTGTCTTGTGCACCAAAACTGGAGGAAATCGGACGGTAAACAAAAAAGCAACATTTTTTTGCCCGAGGCCCCTTCTGGCAAGCACCCTTCTGGCAAGACAGTGATGGAGTGAATTATGGTGAAAGTTTTTCTTTTTCGGGCCACCCTGCCTTGGTGGGAATCGGCCAGTGTGGTAATAAATATATATATATATATATATATATATATATATATATATATATATATATATATATATATATATATATATATATATATATATATATATATATATATTTATATATATATATATATATATATATATATATATATATATATATATATATATATATATATATATATACGTATATATACATATATGCCGTTTAGTGCCCCACCAATTACAAGTTCCGCCGCTCGCTACTCCCCCACCCTCATCACCCATGCATCCATGCTCCCCTTCACCCGTCACCCCACAGCTGGCGCCCTCCCACCCCCACGATATCAGCAATGTCACAAGTAGTCGCGGGTTCCCAGGAATCTTCACGACAGAGCCAAAGCTGTCGTTCACGAGGCATTTGCCGGGTGTGCCACAGGGAATGTGCACTCAATCCCACATCTGGCAACATCCGTGCACACAATAGATGCCTAGGCTCCAGGAGAGCTCCAAATGAGAACAACCAACAGCCTCCCCCAGCAGACAGGGCTGACAGCTACCGTGACTTCACCTCTACAGAGGACCTCAAATCTGCAATCAAATTAACATCCACCAGGACTCTGACACACATCCCCAAAGCAGCTCGCCCTCAAGCTGCTAGCAAATTCCCTGACCTTCTGAAGAAAGTCAACGATGCTCCTTCAAACAACAGATCCTGGCATAACTTGCTGCTTTTTGGCAATGCCTGTTTGGCTGTCCCACCAAGGAGGGACAAGTCACTAGCAACACATGTTATTAGGGCAATAAATGCATTCCCAAGGGATGACAACCTCGTCCGTCTCCCCCCTAGGCCGACAAACACCCGCCGGGCAAATGCCAACAACAGGACACCCGACACCTCAAAAATCAGAGCCCAAATTAGCAAAAAAATAGAAGAGGGTAATACTATTGGAGCTTTGAGACTTATAACCAGTGAGGATACCATCGCTCCCAAGGACGTCAGCACGGCGCAAGCTCTGAAGGACAAACATCCACCCAGGGCTCCCAGTACCAACATTGACCTCCCTGACATTGCAGCAGGCGAAGAACATCTAACCTTACAGGATGCTGATGTGTATAAAGCTGCTATGTCATTTCCACAGGGTTCAGCAGGAGGTTTCACCGGTTTAAGGCCTCAACACTTAAAACAAATACTCAATCCAGCACTTGGTGAGGTTTCAGAGAGGCTGCTGTCTGAACTCACCAAATTTTCCAACCTGTGCCTGGCTGGCGGTGTCCCAGAGGCCATCAGACCCTTTTTCTTTGGTGCCTCATTGTGTGCCCTCCGGAAAAAGGATGGCGGAATCAGGCCCATTGCAGTGGGTAACACCCTTCGGCGCCTAGTCGCCAAGGCTGCAGTAAGAAGGGTGAGTCAAGAGGCTGCTGCAATGCTGAAACCAACTCAGCTCGGTTTCGGCGTTCAACAGGGCTGTGAAGCAGCTGCCCACGCAGCACGAGTATATATCAAAAACATGTCCTATGAAAAAGCCTTGGTCAAATTGGACTTTGCCAATGCTTTCAACTCAGTCAGAAGGGATGCTGCTCTCCAAGCAGTTTATAGAAACTTCCCTTCCCTTTATCCCTTCATAGAATCGTGTTATAGTGTGACTTCCAAACTATTGTTTGGGGACCATGAAATTGACTCGTGTGAGGGCGTGCAACAGGGGGACCCTCTCGCCCCCTTTCTATTTTGTTTGGTCATCAAGGAAGTCACAGAGGCACTCTCCAGCGAGCTCAATATCTGGTTCCTGGACGACGGTACCCTAGCTGGCACAACAGAATCTCTCCTGGAGGACATCAGTAAAATTAAAGACATGGGAGAAAGCCTGGGACTTTCTTTAAACCCCACCAAATGTGAAATAGTTTCTACCAATCAACAGTTGATCCAGAATATTAGTACCATTTTACCAGGAGCACGAGCCATTGATCCGGCCAATAGCACTCTCCTCGGTGCTCCTCTTGGGTCCAATGCCATCGATCTGATCCTAGGAAAAAAAGTCTCAGACCTCCGGACGATGGAAAGCAGGATGAAAGACATTGACACACACGATGCCTTCTACCTACTCACCAGGTGCCTGTCAACCCCAAAACTTACCTATTTTCTGAGATGCTCCCCAGCCTTCAGCAGTCCAAAACTCAAGGAATATGACTCTCTCCTGAAGGCCATGCTAGAGAGTGTATTGAATCTTTCCCTTGACGATGGACAGTGGTTGCAAGCCTCACTTCCGGTCAGGCTTGGAGGGCTAGGAGTACGCAGATCCTCCCAGATTGCTCTACCAGCTTTCCTATCCTCTTCCATTGCATCAAACGAGTTGATAAGACAAATTCTTCCTGACACCCTCAGTGACTCAGCAGGAATAGAAGACCCTAGCTATGTCAGTGCCATCACCGAATGGGAGACTCTTGCTGCTCCAGCACCAAACCCTAGTGCAGCACTGGCTCACAAACAGTCAAGCTGGGATAGCCCAATTGCTGAAAAGGTGCTTGCCAACATGCTCAGGGCTGCAACATCAGATAGGGAGATTGCCCGTCTCCAGGCTGTGAGTGCACCTCACTCCGGGGACTTCCTCCAAACAGTTCCCATATCGGCAATGGGAACGCGACTCGACCCTAAGACCCTCCGTATTGCAGTGGCTCTGCGCCTTGCTGCCCCAATTCACACAGAATATATGTGTATTTGCGGCGAAGTGCAAGCAGACCAATACGGTCTACATGGTCTTAACTGTTCCAAAACCAAGGGCTGGCATGCAAGACACAATGAGGTCAACGACATCATTAAGAGAACCCTTGCTACAGCTGGATGCCCTGCCGAGAGGGAGCCACGATCACTTGCAGCAAACAATACCCACAACCCAGCAAACCGCCCCGACAGGATCACCATCTATCCTTGGAAGAATGGCAAGCTCTTAGCATGGGACTATACCTGTGTGTCCACACTGGCTGACACCTATATCCATCACAGTGTGGGGCGACAGGGAGGAGCTGCTGACCACAGGGAGGAGTACAAGATCAGCAAGTACAGGGACATTAGCCAACAGTATCAATTTGTCCCAGTGGGATCAGAGACCTTGGGATCATGGGGAAAAAATGCCACACGTTTCCTTAAAGAATTGGGTTCCAGACTCATCGACACCACCAGGGACCCAAGGGCAGCCACTTTCATGTTCCAGCGCCTCAGCGTCGCCATCCAGAGGGGAAATGCTTGCTGCATACTTGGTTCAAGTCCAGCCTCGGAGGAGCTGGAGGAAATTCATCATCTTTGATACATTGTGCCATTGTATTCATGTTTAGGTTTTTTTCTGTAAATGTATTTTGTTTATTAATAAATGTTCACATAAAAAAAAAATATATATATATATATATATATATATATATATATATATATATATATATATATATATATATATGTCGTGCCGAATAGGCAGAACTTGCGATCTTGGCTTAAATAGCAACGCTCATCTTGCCATGTAGGACAAGTGGAAATTTGTGTATGCAGTAATTTCGCAAAATCATTCTTAACCTAACGAAAAAAAATATATTTCACTGTGTTTGTTTAGTATTAAATTACTGTAAACAAATCTAAAATATATTTAGTTGGGTTAGGCTAAAATAAATTGCAATTGTTATAATAAGGTTAGGTAAGTTTTCTAAGATTCTTTTGGTGCAAAATTAAATTTTTTTACATAAACATTAATGAAAAAATATATCTTTAAACGTATAAGAGAAAATTTTAGAAAGGACTTCATTTTAAATGAGTTCTTGCTAACTGACCAGTTTTACATATTCAGCACGAGATATATATATATATATATATATATATATATATATATATATATATATATATATATATATATATATAAATATATATATATATATATATATACACAGAGAGAGAGAGAGAGAGAGAGAGAGAGAGAGAGAGAGAGAGAGAGAGAGAGAGAGAGAGAGAGAGAGAGAGAGAGAGAGAGAGAGAGAAAGCTGGTACATACTTTGAAAACTTACCTTTCTTCTCCAGTTGTTGCCTTTGCAACATTGCATTGCTCCTGATGATGCACTGAGAGTGTGAAAGTACTTGATCTAAAAATTTCCACCTGCATGACTTGTCTTGCATATTATTTTTTCAACAAGTTGGCCATCTCCCACCGAGGCAGGGTGACCCAAAATGAAAATCCCAAAAATTAAAGTACTTTCGTCATCATTCAACACTTTCACCTCACTCATACATAATCATTGTCTTTGCATGCATATATATATATATATATATATATATATATATATATATATATATATATATATATATATATATATATATATATATATATATATATATAATGTCGTGCCGAATAGGCAGAACTTGCGATCTTGGCTTAAATAGCAATGCTCATCTTGCCATATAGGACAAGTGAAAATTTGTGTATGCAATAATTTTTCCAAAAACATTCAGAACCTAACGAAAAAATATATTTCACTGTCTTTGTTTAGTATTAAATTATTGTAAACAAATCTAAAATATACTTAGTTGTGTTAGGCTAAAATAAACTGCGCTTGTTATAATAAGGTTAGGTAAGTTTTCTAAGTTCCTTTTGGTGCAAAATTATAAATTTTTACATGAACATAAATGAAAAAAATATATCTTTAAACGTATAACAGAAAATTTTAGAAATGAGTTCTTGCTAAGTGACCAGTTTTACATATTCGGCACGACATTATATATATATATATATATATATATATATATCTATATATATATATATGTGTGTGTGTGTGTGTGTATGAGTGTGTGTGTGTGTGTATGAGTGTGTGTGTGTGTGTGTGTGTGTGTGTGTGTGTGTGTGTGTGTGTGTGTGTTAGTTACCATTTGGTCCTAGGCACATGTCGATTAGACACTAGGCCTGTTGTATGTGCATGTGTGTATGTGTGCACGTGTGTGTGTGTGTGTGTGTGTGTGTGTGTACTCATCTAGTTGTACTCACCTAGTTGAGAAGGACCCCAATGGAAATAAGTCACTCTGTCTGACTTTTTTGGGTTATCCTAGGTTCTCTACACATATGCTGCTATGTATGATAATTCTATGTAACTGTATTTGTGTATACCTGAATAAACTTACTTACTTACTTACTTGAGGTTGCGGGGGTCGAGTCCGAGCTCCTGGCCCCGCCTCTTCACTGATCGCTACTAGGTCACTCTCCCTGAGCCGTGAGCTTTATCATACCTCTGCTTAAAGCTATGTATGGATCCTGCCTCCACTACATCGCTTCCGTGTGTGTGTGTGTACTCACCTATTTGTACTCACCTATTTGTGGTTGCAGGGGTCGAGTCCTAGCTCCTGGCCCCGCCTCTTCACCGGTTGCTACTAGGCCCTCTCTCTCCCCGCTCCATGAGCTTTATCAAACCTCGTCTTAAAACTGTGTATGGTTCCTGCCTCCACTACGTCATTTTCTAGGCTATTCCACTGCCTTACAACTCTACGACTGAAGAAATACTTCCTACTATCTCTCTGACTCATTTGTGTCTTCAACTTCCAATTGTGGCCTCTTGTTTCTGTGTCCCCTCCCTGGAACATCCTGTCCTTGTCCACCTTGTCTATTCCACGCAGTATTTTATATGTCGTTATCATGTCTCCCCTGACCTTCCTGTCCTCCAGTGTCGTCAGGCCGATTTCCCTTAATCTTTCTTCATAGGACATTCCCCTTAGCTCTGGAACTAACCTTGTTGCAAACCTTTGTACTTTCTCTAGTTTCTTGACGTGCTTTATCAAGTGCGGGTTCCAAACAGGTGCTGCATACTCCAGTATGGGCCTGACATACACGGTGTACAGTGTCTTGAATGATTCCTTACTAAGGTATCGGAATGCTGTTCTCAGGTTTGCCAGGCGCCCATATGCTGCAGCAGTTATCTGATTGATGTGTGCTTCCAGAGACATGCTCGGTGTTATACTCACCCCAAGATCTTTCTCCTTGTGTGTGTGTGTGTGTGTGTGTGTGTGTGTGTGTGTGTGTGTGTGTGTGTGTGTGTGTGTGTGTGTGTGTGTGTGTGTGTGTGTGTGTTTCATGTTGCAATCAGCACATCATCAGGAGCTTGTAAAGTTGCTGGAAACAGGAGGATGTCCAAGCTAATACGATCCCAGAGGTTGTATTCACTGGAGAGAGGGAGGCAGGGAGAGAGAGAAGGAAACAGGAAGTGCCCCCAGGCACATCAATGCCCATAGCCAGAAGGATGAATATTATGGCATGAGAAAATTCCCACAAGCACTGATATTGAAATAGAAGCTTAAATGAAAGTAACTTGGCAATAATAAAAACTCAGTCATATTCTTCTATGGTATAAGTAATTTTTAATATATAAATATATTGTCAGTGATATAGAAGTCACTGGCAATCATGGAGTAACATTCCTTTAGCGGGTCTATTTAAATTGACGAGAAAACGGGAATATTTAAAGGGAAGACTCCTGAAAGTTACACAAAGAAAAACAGGGCTCATTAAAATAGACTCATATAAAGAGGGAGGCATCTGTAATTACAAGGAAGACGGCCACAGTTACTCATCCCATTTGATTCTGAGGGAAACTCTGGTTCAGCCTTCAGAAACTGCAGGAAAAGTAGACCCTAATTCCTTGGTGTGGCACTACATTTAGATAATCTAATGCTTTCATATAAGACTTAACACTCTAGTCCCGTTTATTAAATTCAATCTGCTTTTTCAGGTCTGACTTCCAGTTGCTGCGGAATATACCAAGATGGACCTGACATTAAATTATACAAGAAACATTGGCTGCAGAGTTCATTTGTTTGATGTGTCCCTCCGGTAGAATACTTAACACTATGCCTGTCCTGTAGCTCGATTACTAGCGCACTCAGGTCCGGAGTTCGAATCCCCGGTACGGCTGGATAACATTAGGATGCGTTTCCATAAGACACCTGCTGTCCATGTTTGCCCATCAGTATAAAATGGGTATCTGGGTGTTAGTCGACTGGTGTGGGTCGCATCCTGGGACAAAACTGACCTAATTTGCCCGTAATGCTCTGCATAACAAGCAGCTTTCTATATAGTAGTAAGTCATTGATGTCAGCTATGGTCTGTATACCTTATACATGTACTTGTAGAAACATAGATATTGCTATTATTATTATTATTATTATTATTATTATTATTATTATTATGTCTTCCTCCCTACGTGAAGTCTGCAGTGTCTGTTTCCCTAATCCATATCTAATTTCTGGTCTTTTTGCCCCTTCCTCAGTGTTCATAACCTGTCTGTGGATTAATTTTGGCCGGTGTAGATCCCAGTTTGCTATTTAAAAAAATTTGAAAAATTTAATAACTACATCTCCAGATAATGATGATTTCCTGCATTAATTTCTGAGTGTCACATCTGATTAGCTTCTATGCACTAAAATTGATAACGCAACTTATGAGTGGTATCAGTGGTCAGTGCTCACGACAGGTCATAGGTCCTGAGCTGCTATGGGGATTAGTGTGTTTCTGCCGTGTTTTAAAATCTGAGGTTAGAGTGTTGAAGGAGGGGATCCTACTTCTTCAACAGGAAATTAGGAGACTGAAGGCTCTCCTCAATGGGTTTGGGAGCGAGTGTGAGGTGGCTAGAGTGGTTGGGAAAAATGAGGCTACCAGCAGTGAGGTTCAATCTATCACTCGCTGTGAGGTGGCTGAAGGTGGGGAGGATGAAAAGGCTACCAGCAGTGAGGTACAGTCCAGCACCTGCTACAAGTGGCGAGTGGTTCCCAGTAATGGAAGGAACATCAAAATAAGGGAAGTTAAGGTAGGAAATCGCTTCTCTGTTCTTCAGGATGAGTGTACCTCAGTGGTCAGTGAAGGTAAAGGTACTACTACCCCTGGAGCTGGTGTTGGTGACATAGTCAACAGGTTGATTAATATCATGTCAGGTAATGGGAGCAAGCCAGTTATCTGTCTCAGTGCTGGTGGAAATGATATCCGGAAAGGTAGGAGAGAAGAGCTGCTAGATAAATACAGATCAGCTATAGATTTAATTAGGTCTAAGGGAGGGGTCCTAATCATATGTAGCATCTTGCCTAGAAGAGGAGTGGGCAATAAATGGTTGTCTAGGGCAACTGGTGCAAATTGCTGGCTAGATGAATACTGCAAGGAACTTGCAGTCCTATTCATTGACAACTGGGACAACTTTTATGGCAAACATGATATGTATACAAGAGATGGGGTACATCTCTCTGGGGCAGAGGTGGTAGCACTTGCCAACTCGATCGAGAGGTATGGGTGTGTGAAACAGTCATGTTGCAACACTAGGGTTGAAAACAGTAAATGTTTAATTAAAAGAAATTCATCATGAAGTTACAAATAAAGACAATGGATCATGTCAGGAAACAAAGAGAGACAGCAGAAGGCAGTGAGATACTTGCCCCCTTAAGGTTTACTGTACTAATAGCAGAAGTTAAAGAAATAAGATAGGTGAGCTAAGATTAATTGCAAGTGTAGGAAGCATAAGAGAGACTTGTCTCAATCTGAAAGATAGAGAAAAAAAAGCCTTCTGAATGCACATACATGGCTATAAATTATTCCACACTGATAGGGTCAACAGGAAGGGTGGTGGAGTAGCGATATTTGTCAGAGACAATTTAAATTGTTGTGTTTGACAAGATATAAAATTAAAAGTGTCAGCTACTGAATCTGTTTGGTTATAGCTTCTGGAGGGTTGTGAAAAACTAATCTTGTGTGATTTCCAGACCCCCAGACCTTGATAGGGAGTGCAGTAAACTTCTATGCGACGAAATTCGTAAGGCATCTACATACGAAAATGTTGTGCTAATGGGAGATTTCAACTTTAGACAAATTAACTGGAGCAATTTGACAGGAAATTCAGTCAAGTGACTTTCTTGATACGATTCAGGATTGTTTTCTTAAAACAGTTTGTGACAAAACCAACTGGAGGAAATAACCAGCTTGACTTGGTTCTTGCCATCAGGGTATCGCTAATTAATAATCTTGAGGTTAATGATGAACTTGGGGAAAGTGATCCCAAATCACTCAGTTTTAATATATCATGGAATTACCCAAATAATAGCAGTCAAGTCTCTGTCCCTGGTTTCTGCTTGGCTGATTTCATAGGACTGTGAAGTTACCTGGATGGGCTGAACTGGAATAAGCTAACTATTGGTCAGGTAGGTGGTGATGGTTGCTGATATGACGTTTTCCAGAGCATAGTTCTAGCTAATCAGACAACTAATGTTCCAAATAGGGAAATCAGATCAAACAAAAATGATCCTAAATGGATAAACAATATATTAAAACATCTCACTGGTCAAAAGACAGGCATATATAGGCGAATCACAATAGGAGAGGGGCAGTTAAGAAAACAATATATTCAACTAAAGAGAGAAATAAAAAAAGGGAATAAGAAAAGCAAAAAGATATGAGGTTAAAATTGCAAGACAATCAAAGACTAACCCAAAAGGATTCTTTCAGATATACAGAAGTAAGGTTAGGGACAAGATAGGCCCACTCAAAAGTTACATGGGTCAGCTCACCAACTGTGATAAGGAAATGTGTAGAATTTTTAACACTTACTTTCTCTCAGTTTTTACACAGGAAGACCTTTTTAAGGGGGGCTCCTTGACGCGGGGAAGAGGCTCTTGGTCTGAGGAATTAGACTTTTTGGTCTCTTTCCTCAGACCGAACCTAATTACCCCCCAGTCCCCCCTACCCTATCCCATCCTTCACATCCTTCTTTTTCCTCTTCCTCCTCCTCCCCATCCCTCCCATATTTCCTCCCTCTTTTCAGTCTTTGGGATTCTTCCCACAAGCAATCTAGTTCCTAGGTAGCGGGAAGGGTACTGGGGTCCATCCCATTCCATTGAGGCCCTTGGCGGTGGTGTAGTTTGCTCTGAATTCTGGATCACCTGGGGGTGTCCCAATCCCTCTCTGGTCTCCCAGGGCATGGTTTTGGGTGTCTTTTGGGTGATGAGTGTATCTCTGGAGGCTGCTTCTTGGATTCCAAGGGGTGGTAGCCAAGGAGGTATGATTTGTGGTGGATATCCAGCCGCCCTCTCTTTTGTTCACTGAGGTGGCTCTGTAGACGTGAGGTTGCTATCCTGGATTGCTGGTTTACTGGCATGAAGGGTAGGGTATGGCACGGGTTCCATGTTGCATCTGCACTACTTGCGGTGCTGAGGTCCTCTTGGGCGTGGAGGGGGATTTATGGTCCTTTTTTTGCCTCTTAGGAGCTATTTCTCCCTGTCCCCCCCCCTGTTTTCTTTCTTTCTTTTCTTTCTAAAAAACAAACAAAGAAGTGATCTAACCATGGAGTGCCCTATCCAAGAACCTGCTTCCCCTGGGCTCCCTTCTTGATACCACACCCCATTCTGACCCTGACTCATTTTTTGACCATTCTTCGGACACTTCTAATGCCCCTGTACCTCTTCCTGGTGCTGTTTCATCACCCGCTTCAGGTACCTTCAATACGTCTGACCTCCACTCTTCTTTGACTGTGCTTCCAGCCTCCCCCTCTATGGTGCGGCAATATTCGAATCACCAGCCCATCCCACGTTGGACTAATTCCAGTCCCACTCCTAAATGCCCACAACAGTTGCCTGATGATACTTCTTTGTTTCCTTCTCGTTCTACTCGAAAAAGACTGACACATCATGTACTCCCTTTCTTCAGCTTCAGAATGCACAATGGACAAAATTCTTTCCTTTACGACCGACTTCCTCTACTGCCTATCTTTCCGATCATAATATTGGCAAGGAGCTCCTATGCTATGTTGGTAGAGCTATATCCTTTCATGCTCTCAAGAACGGTACACACATCATCACTGTCCAGAATGCTAACCAACCAAATGACCGTTCTCTTCTTTCAAATATCGATACTACTCCAGTCACTATCGAAAAACATCATTCCCTCAATTCTTGTAGTGGCACTGTCATTCTGCCCCATACCATTGTCCAACAGAATTTCCAGACATGTGACGATAACATCCTGGAACAGCTGGAACTCCAAGACCTCCCAATCCTCAAAGTAGACACTTTTGTTCTTCCTGCCCGCAGGCAGAGGCGATACCCATGCAATGTAGATTGATTAACTTTCGACTGCTGTGAACTCCAATCCTGTGTTTATATAGCGGGACATCGTTTAGAAGTTCGAAAGGTGATCCCTACACTGTGGTGTAGGGATCACCTGCTGGCATTTTGGTAATCCAGCGAAATATTGCAGGTCTATAGCCGAATGCCCAGTCTGTGGTGCCGATGACCATTCCAATACGTCTTGTAGTCTACCTTCCTCTTGGCTTAATTGTCATGAGGCTCACCCATCTTACTCTCGCCGTTGCCAAGTTTACTTAATGAGTGAGAAATCCGTTACCTCAAAGAGGCAGAAGGTTTCCCCTATGCTATGGCAGTTTCTCATCTACACTTCCATGGGAGACTACCCCATATTTCTTATTCTCATGTTTCTAAATGACCCCTCACCTCTGGGGTCCTATCTCCTGCAGCCTCCTCTGGGGTTACTCCTTTCATAGTCACTCCTGTCTCTAACTCTTTTGTTGTCCTGGACTCAGAAGTCCCTACCTCAACACCTCAGTCTGTGCTCACTTCTTGTTCTCCCTCACAAGTTCCAGTATCGACAAGACCTCGTACAACACCTCCTTTCCATCACCCCTCTACTTCTCAGAAGTCCAAAAAATCCCCATTGCTCAAATCTTCTTTAACCCCTCCTTCTACCTCCACATTTTACCTTCCTAGTCTCTGTACCTGGTTCTTCACCTCCCACTGGCTCTGTGACAAGTGTGGAGGTTCACCCTCCTCCTTGTACCGTCCCTCCCTCCCCTGTCCTCTCCCAAGTTTCTTCCTCTTCTAGCCCCTCCCAGCTTTTTTCCTCTTCTGCCTCCTCCCACACTTCTTCTCCAGTTTCCTCTACCCTTTTGTTCCCTCCTACTTTGGTACAGTCCATTGCTGTCCCAATCTTTACTCACCCTCCTCCTTCCATCTCCAGCATTGTCTCCCATGCAACGTCTTTGTCTTCCAAAACACTTGAAGCTATCTCAGAATATACCGAAGAGACTAAACCATCAATGGACAATGATCCCCCTCCTGTTCCTCCTCTTACCTTTCCTCCATCTGCATAACTCCTATCTTTGCAACATCCCCTTGCTTCGCCGCTTGCACGTTTTTCGCTGGCACCACATTTGGACTTTTCTAACCCCTCTACTCTGTAGGTACTTTACCTGCAGATTTCTTGTATATTTCTCGTTACCAATCATGGCCTATTTACAGTGGAATATCCGTGGCCTCAGAGGTAATTGGGGTGAGCTTCAGATGTTGCTCTTCCGGTTTTCCCCTGATAATGTTTGCTTACAAGAGCCAAAATTACACTGCTGTTTTCCATCTCATCTCAGGCTATGATTTATTGTATTCTTTGGATCCTTTTTCTGATGGAACTTTAATGAAAGTGCCCTTCTTATATGCATTGATATTCCAAACTGTCAAGTATTTGTTCATATTTTGCTCCATTACACTGCAGCCTGTATGCACTTGAATAAGTGGTATACAATCTGTTCTTTGTATCTCTCGCCTTTTCGGGCATTATCTATCCTGGATGTTGCCTTTCTTGTTTCGTCCTTACCATTACCACTTCTGTTACTTGGCGATTTTAATGCCCACCATTTCCTCCAGCGGGTCTCACTGTGACTCCCATGGTATTCAGTTAGAGGCTTTTCTCGCTTCTTACCCCCTCCTTGTTTTAAATACGGGTACTCCCACCCATTTGGATCCTCGTACTCATACTCTCTTTTGCATCGATCTCTCGGTCTGCTCTTCCTCCAATGCACTAGACTTCACCTGGTCTGTCCTCACGGACTTACATGACAGCAATCATTTTCCAATCATTCTTACTTCTCCTTCATATTCACCACCTCTTCATAGCCCACACTGGCAATTTGATCGAGCAATTTGTGACCTTTACTCAACTTTCAGTAAGGTTCCTTCTTCGTCCTCCACTGATGAGCTTTTACACCTCTTCTCGACCTCAGTTTTAACAGCAGCTTCTCATTCTATACCCTAAACCTCAGGCAGGCATTCTCAGAAGTGCATGCCTTGGTGGTCTCCTGCTTGTGCTTGGGCCGTATGTTTGAAACATGCTGTGTGGAGCAGGTACCGGTATAATAGAACCACTGATTTTAAGCAGAAGCAAGCATTTGCTCGCCGTCTCATCAGTGACGCTAAATGCACTTCCTGGTGAGATTATGTTTCCATCATCACCTCTGCTTCCTCCATGAGTGAAGTCTGGAAAAAGTACGGGAATTGAGTGGTTAATACTCTCCCGACTGGGCTCCTGTCCTGCGGGTTGCCGGTGTTGATATAGCAAACTCTCTTGGCGTTGCCATTGAAATTGGTAATCATCTGGTCCGTATTTCTCAGGGGCTCCGTCTATGCCCCTCGTTTCTTTCCTCAAAGTCTGCCAGAGAGGTAGCATCCTTAGACTTTTCTTCTCTCAAAGAAGAATCTTTTAATGTGCCTTTTACACTTCTGGAACTGGAGGTAACAATCTCAGCTTGCCGATCATCGGCAGCTGGACCTGACAGCATTCATATTCGGATGTTACAACATTTGCATCAGTCAGCCCTTGCAGTCCTCTTACAACTCTTTAATCTTATTTGGTCACAAGAAGTTCTTCCCCAGCTGTGGAAATCTGCCACTGTTCTCCCTTTCTGCAAACCGGGTACTATGGGACATGATGCCTCCCACTATCGCCCCATTGCTCTTACCATTGCAATTTGCAAAGTGATGGAACGTCTGGTAAATCAACGTTTAATGTGGTATTTAGAGACACACAACAGTCTCTCCACTAGTCAATATGGCTTTCATATGGGCCGTTCTACCATTGACCCCTTACTACGCTTAGATACGTATGTTCGTAATGCCTTTGCGAATAACCACTCAGTTATTGTCATATTTTTTGAACTTGAGAAAGCATATGACAACTTGGAGGTATAATATTTTGGCCAAAGCCCACTCCTTAGGCCTCCGAGGCAATCTACCATCCTTCCTCAAGAACCTCTTAACTGACAGACATTTCTATGTTCGGGTTAATAATGTGCTCTCCCTGGACTTTGTCCAAGCTGAAGGTGTCCCCCAAGGATGTGTTCTGAGCACAACACTTTTTCTTCTTGCTATAAATGATTTGGCCTCTCTTCTTCCATCCAATATTTGGTCATCACTCTACGTTGATGACTTCGCTATAGCTTGCGCAAGCGCTGAATGTCACCTTATTGCAGTTTCTCGCCAGCATGTGGTCTTCCGTGTTTCCAATTGGGCCACCACTCATGAGTTTATATTTTCCAGTACTAAAACTCACCATATTACTTTCACCAGATGTTCTGTCATTTGTGTTCATCCATTGTACCTCTATGGCTCACTTATCCCTGAATGTGATACGGTCATTTTTCTAGGCCTACTGTTTGACCGTAAGTTATCCTGGAAACCTCACATTACCTCTCCGAAGGCAACTTGTCACAGCCGGCTGAACCTTCTTAAAATCATTGCTCATCTTTCATGGGGAGCTGATCGTCGAACTCTCCTTTGCCTACATTCAGCCCTAATTTTATCGAAACTCGATTATGGTGACCAGATCTATTCGGTGGCCTCTCCTGCTACTCTCTCTAACCTTAATCCCATCCATCACCAGAGATTACATTTATGCCTTGGTGCTTTTCGCTCTTTACCTGTTGAGAATTTCTATGCAGAAGCGAATATTCCATCCTTGCCGATTGCCATGATGCCCATTGCCTTTGCTAATATGTTCTCTCTCATGATCTCCGCAGTCCTTCCATATATAAAATAATCACTGATGTTAATAGACATTATTTGTTCGTCGCCCCTGCTTACTCCTTCCCTTTTCTCTTCGCCTGCATTCGTTCTTGTCTTCCCTTCAGTTACCACCTTTCTATGTTCATGTAGCATTTCACTTTTCTCTACCTCCTTGGGAAGTTCCAGCTGTTCGTATCTGTTCTTTCTCACTGCCATGTGCGAAAGCCCAAATGCCTACAGTAGCTTCCTGTTCTTTTTTTCTTGACCACTTCTGCTCTCATTCTCATGCCATCGCAGTGTACACAGATGGTTCTAAGTCTTCTGAAGGCATCGCATTCGCAGCAGTGTTTCCAGACAGTGTCATGTGAGGTCATTTACTATCCTCGGCTAGCATTTTTACTGCTGAATTGTATGCCATTCTTGCAGCACTTATCCGTATTGCATCTATGCCTGTGTCACCATTGGTGGTTGTTTCAGACTCCCTTAGTGCTTTACAGGCTATACGAAAATTTGATACACCTCACCTCTTAGTTCTCCGTATCCAACTTTGGTTACGCCATATCTCTACCAACCACAAAGATATTGTTTTTTGTTGGGTCCCTGGTCATGTTGACATACAGGGCAATGAACAGGCAGACGCTGCTGAGCAGTCAGCACTACATGACCTCCCAATTTCATATAGAGGTGTTCCATTCATGGACTATTTTGCTGTAATTGACACCCACCTTTGCTCCCACTGACAACAACGTTGGTCTGATCTGCTCTATAACAAATTTCATTCTGTTAAATCGAGTATAGGTTACTGGCCGTCTTCTTGTCATCAATGTCGAGGTTGGGAGACTACTCTCTCCAGTCTTCGCATCGGCCACACTCATCTTGCTTAGAGGTATCTCATGGAGAGGCACCCTTATCCTCTCTGTGAGAATTGTCGGGTTCCAGTATCTGTTAGCCACATTCTGTTAGACTGACCACTATCAACGAGCATGCAGACTTTACCTCCAACATCGTTTCAGCTCTGTTGCTCTGTCTTTACTTTCCCTTCTTGCTGATGGACCCTCCTTTTACCCGGACTCTTTCATTGACTTTTTTGACAACTGATTTACTCCACAAACTCTGACGATGATACCTTTAGCACTCCTCTCAGTCCTTTCTACCTCAGTTTCTTGCTACCTTTACCCCTGCACTATCCACTGCACCGCTGTACTCCATAACCTACCAATCATCCCTCTCTCTCTTGCTACCTGATACCCTCACATCCTTCCCTGCCCTGCAGCACTGTATAGCATTTGTGGTTTAGCGCTTCTTTTTTATTATAATAATAATAATTACACAGGAAGATACTAGTGATATTCCAGAAATAATAAATTATGTAGAACAGGATGATAAACTGTGCACGATTCGGGTCACAAGTGACGTGGTCCTTAGGCAAATAGATAAATTAAAGCCTAACATATCCCCAGGCCCTGAACTGTATGCAAGGGTTCTAAATGGATATAAAGAGTTTAGCAAACCTTTGGCTAATCTTTTTGACATATCACTACAATCTGGCATAGTGCCAGATAAGTGAAAAATGGCAAAAGATACCTATTTTCAAAGCTGGTGACAGGTCCTTATCTTCAAACTATGGACCAATAAGCCTACCTCCATAGTGGGAAAATTTCTGGAATCAACAACTGCCGAGGCAATTTGTAGCCATCTTGAAAAGCATAAATTTATCAACGAATCTCAACACGGTTTTACAAAAGGGCGTTCCTGGTAATGAATATGATATTGTGTATATGGATTTCAGTAAGGCTTTTGACAGAGTCCCACATCAGAGACTATTGAGGAAAATTAAGGCAAGCAGAATAGAAGGAAAAAAAATTTCCTGGATAGAGGCATAGCTGACAAATAGGCAGCAGAGAGTTTGCATAAATGGGGAGTAATCAGAGTGGGGAAACGTTACGAGTGGTGTTCTACAGGGGTCAGTGCTGGGCCTCTTGTTCACAATCTACATAAAGGACATAGATGGGGGAATAAATAGCGATATAAGCAAGTTTGCCAATGACTCCAAAACAGGCCGACGAATTCATTCTGACGAGGTCTTGAGAGCACTCCAGGAAGATTTAAATAGAGTGATGCAGTGGTATTGGACAAGGAAATAACCATGCCACACAAACTAAATAATGTAGATCTTAATATTGCTGTCTGCAAAATGATTTAGGAGTTCTGGTTAGCAGCAGCCTAAAACCAAGACAACAGTGCATAAGTGTTCACAATAAGCGAGCAGAATCCCTGGCTTCATATCAAGAAGCATAAATAATAGGAGTCCTCAGGCTGTTCTTCAATTCTATATATCTTTGGTTAGGCCTGATTTAGATTATACTGTGCAGTTTTGGTCACCTTATTACAGAATGGATATAAATGCTCTGGAAAACGTACAAACGAGGATGATAAAGTTGATCCCATGTATCAGAAATCTTCACTTTGAGGATAAAAGTGAGGGCCCTGAATCTGCATTCTCTAGAAAGACGTAGAATTAGGGGGGATATGATTGAGGTGTATAAATGGAAAACAAGAATTAATAAAGGGGATATAAATAACATGCTAAAAATATCTAGGCAAGACAGGACTCGCAGCAATGGTTCTAAGTTGGAAAAATTCCGATTCAGGAAGGATATAGGAAAGCACTTCTTTGGTAATAGAGTTGTGGATAAGTGGAACAAACTGCCAGGTACCGTCATAAAAGCTAAAACGTTGTGTAGTTGTAAAAAATAGCTTAGATAAATACATGAGTGGGTGTAGGTGGGTGTGAGTTGGACCTGTCAAGTTTGTACTACTAGGTTAGATGCTGTGCTCCTTCCTTAAATGAATGTGACCTGACATGACTAGGTTGGGGAATTGCCTTGGCACGGTGGGGGATTTGGACCTGCCTCACATTAGCCAGTAGGCCTGCTGCAGTATTCCTTCTTTCTTATGTTCTTATCAAGCATAATGTGCTGATTTATTTTAAGATATTGGTCTGAAAGTTAAGACACATGTGCAACATCTGGATATCTTTATTGTAGACGTTTCGCCATCCAGTGGCTTTATCAATACAGATTCTAGGACATAATAGGAAGACAGTAGAACTATATACAAAAGATGAGGTAATCAGTCCCTCGGCCTTGGAGTTAGTGTTCACAGCATCGTGGTGGAGGAGAATCTGGAGCAAAGGCACAACTTGTCAGACACTGCAACATCATGGAATCTTGGTTCAGAGGACATCTACAAGACCTTCTTCACGGCTGCTGCAACTAACCCATCTCTTTGGGAAGGACCTACTTCCACTGGGGAATCCCGCCTACCAGTGACTGCCCTCGTCTGCTGCCCGTCCCTATCCACTGACGCCTATATAACCGCCAGTCTTCTTGCCTTTGCTCCAGATTCTCCTCCACCACGATGCTGTGAACACTAACTCCAAGGCCGAGGGA
Organism: Cherax quadricarinatus; assembly: GCF_038502225.1. Classification (NCBI taxonomy): domain Eukaryota; kingdom Metazoa; phylum Arthropoda; class Malacostraca; order Decapoda; family Parastacidae; genus Cherax; species Cherax quadricarinatus. The sequence continues at coordinate 12,552,917 of NC_091346.1, read as the reverse complement.
CTGATTACCTCATCTTTTGTATATAGTTCTACGGTCTTCCTATTATGTCCTAGAATCTGTATTGATAACCACTGGATGGCGAAACGTCTACAATAAAGATATCCAGATGTTACACATGTGTCTTAACTTTCATATTGTCGGTATTTTATACCTTTCTTGCACAAGATATTGGTCTCTTTGAATGTTTCAATTATATTTCGGTTTGTATGTCCTAATTTAAAATTTACATTTAAAAATTAATTGAATATTAGTTTCCATATGATTTGTGAATGTCTCCTCTGATTGACTTCAAATATTCAATGCTAACATTCAAATGCATTATTAAGTTATGCCGCACTGTGCACTGTTCCTGTCGCCAACACTGAGGTACACAACACTGCTGTGTACCTCACGGATCTCACGGTGACCTGATAACATCAAGATTTTATATATGATCAATCTGAAATTGTAACTATGAAAAAAACAAAATCTGCCAGATTTACTTCATCACAGCCTTGACCTATGGAGATGTTTTGACCATTAGTGGCTTGGCGCCCAATTAAAGACCAACATCCAGTGCCATAAAAATAAATGAGATAAGGTTGGTTGGTGTTGGTAACCGGGGTAAACTTGATGCAGGTGTTGTCCATCCAGTGTTGCAGACCAGCAAGTACTGCTGTCACATTCACTGAAAACAACAAATAAAAAATGGAAAGTAATTAATTATTTTAGAAACATTTAAATTTTGATGTCTAAAATGTCTATAAAAAAAAGAAGGCACAATACTGTGACTGGAACGATACACAAATAACCCGCACATAAAAGAGAAGCTTACGACGACGTTTCAGTCCCACTTGGACCAAGTCGGACCGAAACGTCGTCGTAAGCTTCTCTCTTATGTGCGGGTTGTTTGTGTATCAAAATTTAAAGATTCTACTTACCTACGTCACTTACCAGTGACACTGACAGCAATGGAAAGAAACAGATTTGTGGAAAATACTGTATATTTTCAGAAAATACAGTGTATTTTGTATGTAAATTAGTGTAATATATTGTAGGTAATAAAAATTAATTTGTAAATAAATAAAGAACCAGCGAAATTGGTGAGCGTCGCTGGGGAAAGAGTCGCCATGTTTTGAATGGACCAAGAGAAACGTTAGTGAAAATCGGAAGAATTTTCGTCGCTCTAGAAGTTATATTGGGCTTAAAACCTCTCAAATAGGAGCCGAAATTGTTGGAATTGCAGTCTTGCAGAACTTGAGAATTAGGCGACTGGACAGGACTCCGTAATTAGGTGGAAACAAGATATTACCACAGCTGAGTCGATGTCTGTATTTATGTTGAAATTCTGGCCAGTATTTTCTTCATAATTTAGGCAAGGGGTTTTGTGTATGACACACCGTAATCTCCAGACTAATTGGTGAGTGGTATTAAGATAAATTCTCCTTCAATGTATATGTATTCATTTTTAAATTTAATATATAGCCCATATATTTATATTGTTTTACCAGAATTCCTGGTGATGTATATTTCATTTGAAATTAATATAGGTCAAGAGTGACTAGTGGAGATAGAGATTGTAGTAGGTATCGAAGGGGACATTTTTTGCGACCTAAGTGTCCTAAAATTCCTACTTGTCTCTCTAACCTTGATAAAAAATAATTATCTTTGTTACCATTTACTGGCAAGTATCTAATGAGATTCACCCCAGTAAATTTAATTTTCGAAAAGATTAATATATTAAATATGTACTTAATGTTCTAATTTACTTACATTTCTTTATATAATATTACAAAATATTAATGAAAAAGTTCTATTTAATTTGTATTAGATTATTTTTTACAATTATATCTAAAAAAGTGAGAGAGATGATTACAGAGCAATAAGTGATAATTAGAGTTGCTTAACAATGTGCTTCACTGTCTTGCTTATTTATTATGTATCCTCGATGGGATACATTTATTATGTATCCTCGATGGGATACATTTATTATGTATCCTCGATGGGATACATTTATTATGTATCCTCGATGGGATACATTTATTATGTATCCTCGATGGGATACATTTATTATGTATCCTCGATGGGATACATTTATTATGTATCCTCGATGGGATACATTTATTATGTATCCTCGATGGGATACATTTATTATGTATCCTCGATGGGATACATTTATTATGTATCCTCGATGGGATACATTTATTATGTATCCTCGATGGGATACATTTATTATGTATCCTCGATGGGATACATTTATTATGTATCCTCGATGGGATACATTTATTATGTATCCTCGATGGGATACATTTATTATGTATCCTCGATGGGATACATTTATTATGTATCCTCGATGGGATACATTTATTATGTATCCTCGATGGGATACATTTATTATGTATCCTCGATGGGATACATTTATTATGTATCCTCGATGGGATACATTTATTATGTATCCTCGATGGGATACACTTAAATTACTGCCTGAATTCTTATTTTGGTCCAACATTATTGTAGTCAACTTGAGAATGTCTCATTATCTCAGCTTCATATTTTAAACACTAATAAAGACTGAAGAATAAGACACTTGTGCAACAGTTGGGATTCTTTACTGAGGAAATGTTTGGTCACACAGTGGCTTCATCAGTCCAATATAGAGACAAAGTGTAGAAAAAGCGGATTTTGAGCTAATCAGTTCCTTAGCCAGGAAACAATGTGTCATATCCATCAATCCATTCCTGATTTTAGTTTTAATGCAATAACTTGGGAAGCTGTCGTCAGATAGGCTTGAAACTTCAACATTGGTAGTTAGAGTGCAAGTGCCAATTTGATTATTTTTTAATGGATGTGTTTCCGATAAAATAGCTGAGAATGAATATTGTAAAGTGTTCCAGTGGATAATTGCTGATAAATCTTATGGAAAGGATTATATTTCATGCATAAAGCTGTGTTGCTGCAAATCTATCAATTTATTAATACAGTAAATAAATTTATTAACTGATAGAACACATCTTCTGGTTGAATTCAATTTTGTAGTGTTGGTGTGCTGGTGTGTTGCTGTGCTGCTGTGCTGGTGTGCTGCTGTGCTGGTGTGTTGCTGTGCTGGTGTGTTGCTGTGCTGGTGTGTTGCTGTGCTGGTGTGTTGCTGTGCTGGTGTGTTGCTGTGCTGGTGTGTTGCTGTGCTGGTGTGTTGCTGTGCTGGTGTGTTGCTGTGCTGGTGTGCTGGTGTGTTGCTGTGCTGGTTTCAAACATTCGACAAATATAACTTTACATCGCATCTTTTCTGCGTTTTGGGAAACTGGTCTCTGAGATAACTTAAGAATGCCTCTTCTGATTGGATTTAAACTTTCAAAGTTGCTGGATCGTAGGGGATGGTTCGAATTAGCTTATATTTGTGAAGATGTCATTTTGTTATTTTACTAAAAATTGGGATTTTTGTGCAATAACTTCTCTGAGTTTCTCCTCTGAGTGACATCAGATCTTCAATTATGATATTTAATCTCACTAAAAACTCATTCCTCACTCTGTAGTGATACTTTATTTTTGCGAGATGAGGTAGAATTTTTTTTACATGGGATATTTAAATACGTTTATGGGGAACGTGCAGAGTCCAAATTACGACTACAGCCTCTCCTTACTTAGCGACGCACTCGTTTACCGTCAACTCGGACTTACGGCACGCTCTCTGACCAGTATGCATACCTAAATAATGTATATTAGTGCTGATGTAGGTTATTCTGTTTATTACAATATACAGTACACTACTGTATAAACATTTAAAAATATACTAAAAATGTTATAAATGGTGAAAGGGTGACATTAAAGCAATATCAAAGATGGTTAATACAAATCCACTACCATTATAGTATGCTTCTCGTTTAGTGACGAATTCGTTTACCGACGCTGTCTTAGGAACGGAACTCCATTGTTAAGTGAGCAGAGGCTGTAATTTTTTGTGTTGGAAAGTGATTTCGCGTAACAACTTAGCATTATGAAGTAATAAGAGTAAAATTAATGAAACTTTGAAAAAAATATTGGAATCCAGTTAGTTTGTAAACAAAACAAATCATCAGAAAATTAAAGGGGATAGTGTTCAGGTACCTGGAACTCAGTGTGTACAGACATTGTACCACTGTCTTATCTGACATACCTGGACTAACTGTGGTGTACGGTACCACTGTCTTATCTGACGTACCTGGACTAACTGTTTTGTACGGTATCACTGGGTAGCCGTTGGGACCGTTAGGCCAGCGGTAGACTAAGTTACGAATGGCTTTCCTCTCTCTTAAAGCCTGCCACTGCTCGGGCGTCAACATTATGTCCTTCTCAAACAGCTTTTCCCCGTCCACATAGTCAGGGTTGGAGTATTCGAATCCCTTGTCCTGAAGTAAAGGAGAGTTGAGTTACAGTTTTCTCATTTTATTTCAGACTACGTAAACAAGATCAGAAGGAAACTGAAAAAATGTCAGAAAAGCACGTGTACAGAGAGAGAGAGAAAGACAGACAGACAGACAAGCAGACAAACAGACAGACAGACAAACAGACAGACAGACAGACAGACAGAGATAATAACAATCATCAGAAAGGCAACAACAAACAGACAGATTATTAAAAATAACTACTTTTAAGTCAAGCTAGAAAAAAAATCAGAAGTCAACTTACAAGTATATTTGGTTGAGGAGCGTCTCTGTTTCTCCTGTTGATGACGTCAACAAAAACGTCCTCGGAAATATCTGCTTCCTGTTGAAAAAACAGAAGGTGGAATATGTTATTTATTTATAGAAGTATCATTGAGTGTAGGTACAGTGTAGGTTCATGCTGGTGTTTAGGTGTATGTACAACATGTTTGTCTGTGTGTATGTATGTATGTATTATCTTTGCCTTTGATAGTTTTCGAGATTTTTCCAACTCAGGTGTTTACCTAGTCAACCAGGATGTTGCTGGCAGCCAGCTGGTACACATATCCATCATACTCTGGTTCATCTGGTAGATGGTGGTGGAAATTGTCTACTTTTCTCTTATAGACTAGTTCCAACAGTCTTTCAGAAACTTTCTGGCAGGATGTTAAAAAGTATGGGCCTGGTATGTTGGTACAATGTTTTCTTATTGTGACCATAGCGCACCTGTCTTTCATTGAAATAATTATACACTCACTCTCTCATATCACTCATTCATGTATGTTGTTATGACAGTTTGCAGATTTGTGATCAGGTCCTCAAGTACTTTCCATGTATATATTATGAAGTATCTCTTCTTTGCTCCAGTGACTACTTTGAGGAATTTCCAGCAATTTAAATGCTTTATTTGTACTCTATGTACCATAAATGATCTTTGAATCTGTTAGTGCTCTGATATCTCTCTTGTGCTGAGTAAAGCCGTCACTACCAAACATTACTACAAGCGAAAGAGCACAAGTGATTTGAAATATCCCTCAATTGGTCAGTATTTCATATGTCCTGAAAATCCGGTGTATCCACCCAATCATTTTCAGGGTTTGTGTGTTGGTTGAGAGAAAGGTCAGCTGATATTACTCCCAGACTCTTCACATGTTCCTTTCCTTCTATCTGGTGCTCCTCTTGTGTTTTACAGAAAATTTTATCCTTTTTAGCTCTTATTTTTTTCCATGTCAGAGCAGTCGAAACTTGTCACCTGGAACTTGTCCCTGGAGCGCAGGCGGGAGAGATACATGATTATATACACCTGGAAAATCCTAGAGGGACTAGTACCGAACTTGCACACGAAAATCACTCACTACGAAAGCAAAAGACTTGGCAGACGATGCAACATCCCCCCAATGAAAAGCAGGGGTGTCACTAGCACGTTAAGAGACCATACAATAAGTGTCAGGGGCCCGAGACTGTTCAACTGCCTCCCAGCATACATAAGGGGGATTACCAACAGACCCCTGGCAATCTTCAAGCTGGCACTGGACAAGCACCTAAAGTCGGTTCCTGACCAGCCGGGCTGTGGCTCGTACGTTGGTTTGCGTGCAGCCAGAAGTAACAGCCTGGTTGATCAGGCTCTGATCCACCAGGAGGGCTGGTCACAGACCGGGCCGCGGGGGCGTTGACCCCCGGAACTCTCTCCAGGTAACTCTCCAGGTAATTGAAATTTATATTATTTTGGTTCCAAACTGGTGCTGCCTACTCCAATATGGGCCTGATGTACACGGTGTACAGAGTCCTGAACGACTCCTTACTGAGATGTTGTAATGCTGTTTGTTCTTAGGTTTGCCAGGCG
>NC_091346.1:12475565-12546598 GCF_038502225.1 Cherax quadricarinatus | reverse complement strand
TTAGGTTTGCCAGGCGCCAGTATGCCGCAGCAGTTATATGGTTGATGTGTACCTCAGGAAATGTGTTCAGTGTTATAATCACCCCAAGATCATTTTGCTTGAATGAGGTTCGTAGTCTTTGACCACTTAGAATGTATTCTGTCTGCTGTCTTCTTTGTGTGAGTGTGAGTGTGTGTGTGTGTGTGTGTGTGTGTGTGTGTGTGTGTGTGTGTGTGTGTGTGTGTGTGTGTGTGTGTGTAAATGTGTATGTGTTTGTGTCTTTTGCGGTTTATAATTGTCAATTCCAAGGTTATCAAACTCACACGTGTTTGTCGTCAAACATACCTCATTCATGATGATTGGTCGTGGCAGGGTGGTGCCTGCATCCTGAAAAGGAGAAAATAAGTATATATAATTAACTTAAATTTTTTGCACAGATGCACACATACATACTCACACAAGTATATATATATATATATATATATATATATATATATATATATATATATATATATATATATATATATATATATATGTATAGGAGGAGGCGGAGGTTGAGGGGTAAAACTGTCCCCCCCTTCCCCAAACAGGCGCGCATACACCGTGTGCTCGTGTTACAGCAATGGAGTGTTTGTTCACCGTGTGTATAGTGTACATAGTCAATAGTGTACAGTGTGTAGTATGTGCATGGTATGCTCATAGCATGTGTAGTGTATAGCGGTGTGTCGTTGATAGTGGGGGCTGTGCACAGAGCATAGTGGTGTATAGTGACTTGTCCTGGGAGGGAGTGAGTGCCCTACTCCGCCTCATCACACATCTTCCACTCCTCCCTTTCTTCCACCGCCCACCACAAGGACGGGAGACCCCTCTCACTCCCCCCCACCACCACCATGAACTACATGCGGTATGTGCTATGCGCCATTTTCCCCTCAGCCTGGGCTTACCACACAGTTTGAGGTATGGCAGATGATGAAACCAGCCAGTGACAAAGCCAGGGAAACAATGCACCCAACAATGAAAGAAGAGGCACATGTCAGGAGTGTGGCCGCATTCGTGCACACAACTGGTGTTCAGGATCACATATGCCCCAAGCAGAGAGCAGCCCACAGCCTCCACAGGCAGATGACAATTTCAATGGCAACCTCGTCACTTGCGATAACCTTCTGTTGGCATTCAAATCCAATGCTAGCAGTACACTATCCCACATCCCTAAAGCGGCTCGCCCATATGCAGCAGGAAAATTCACAGACCTTCTTAAGCAGGTGAATGGAGGTTCAACCAACTTAGAAGCCCGAGGCACCATCCAAGCATGGCGCAACCTACTCTTGTTCGGCAATGTCTGTCTTGCAGTTCCTGAAAGACGAGGCAAACTGCTAACCACGTCAGTTATCAAGGCAGTGCGCAACTACCCAAGAACAGATAATTGTGTCCCTCTGCCCCATCATCGCAGGAATCAAAGAGGTAGACCCAAGAAAAGTCCCACTGAAAACGAGAAAATTTGCGCACAGGTTAGCAAAAAAATTGAAGAAGATAACATAGTGGGAGCAATAAGAATAATTACAAGTGACGACACTGTAGCCCTCAAAGATGAGACCACGGCCCAAGCACTGAGAGACAAGCATTCAACCAGGAACACCATAGCCATCAATGACAACCCTGAGGAAGAACCCCATCACTGAACAATTAATTTTGCCAGAATCGGAAGTCTATAAGGCGATCATGTCATTTCCAGCAGGATCTGCAGGAGGTTACACTGGAATTCGACCTCAGCACCTCAAAGAGATGGTAAATCCAGTACTCGGTGAATCTGCATCAACACTTCTCACCGAGTTAACAACTTCCGCCAACAATTGCCTGGCTGGGCGAATCCCAGAAGAAATTAAACCTTTCTTGACTTAAGAAATCGTAATGACACGATTGCAAATAAACCATACCCCCGGCCGGGATTGAACCCGCGGTCATAGAGTCTCAAAACTCCAGCCCGTCGCGCTAACCACTAGACCAGCTAGCCACAATAAGATTCATCCAACTAGGTATATTTCTACACCATAGGAAGGTTAGCACAGGCACCTCTGTGACCACAAATGCAAGTTTTTACAGACGAATCTCCAGCTAGCGTGGCCGTGACGAACTCTAGCTCAAGTCCCTTCACTGCCGTCAACATGACTTAAGAAATCGTAATGACACGATTGCAAATATACCATACCCCCGGCCGGGATTGAACCCGCGGTCATAGAGTCTCAAAACTCCAGCCCGTCGCGCTAACCACTAGACCAGCTAGCCACAATAAGATTCATCCAACTAGGTATATTTCTACACCATAGTCATGTTGACGGCAGTGAAGGGACTTGAGCTAGAGTTCGTCACGGCCACGCTAGCTGGAGATTCGTCTGTAAAAACTTGCATTTGTGGTCACAGAGGTGCCTGTGCTAACCTTCCTATGGTGTAGAAATATACCTAGTTGGATGAATCTTATTGTGGCTAGCTGGTCTAGTGGTTAGCGCGACGGGCTGGAGTTTTGAGACTCTATGACCGCGGGTTCAATCCCGGCCGGGGGTATGGTTTATTTGCAATCGTGTCATTACGATTTCTTAAGTCATGTTGACGGCAGTGAAGGGACTTGAGCTAGAGTTCGTCACGGCCACGCTAGCTGGAGATTCGTCTGTAAAAACTTGCATTTGTGGTCACAGAGGTGCCTGTGCTAACCTTCCTATGGTGTAGAAATATACCTAGTTGGATGAATCTTATTGTGGCTAGCTGGTCTAGTGGTTAGCGCGACGGGCTGGAGTTTTGAGACTCTATGACCGCGGGTTCAATCCCGGCCGGGGGTATGGTTTAAACCTTTCTTTTTTGGAGCCTCACTATGTGCTTTGAAGAAGAAGGATGGGAGAATCAGACCCATTGTGGTTGGAAACACTCTTAGCCGTCTCGTTGCCAAAGCAGCAGTAAGAAATATTCACCTAGAAGCTCCACTTTACTCCAGCCACACCAACTGGGCTTTGGGGTCTCTCAAGGCAGTGAAGCTGCAGCTCATGCCGCAAGGGCATACATCGGGGACCTACCAAAAGACAAGGCCATAGACAAACTTGATTTTAGAAATGCCTTTAATATGGTGAAGAGAGATGCTGTCTTGCCAGCTGTTCGGGATCGGTTCCCCAGTCTTTTTCCCTTCATTTCAGCCGGCTACAGCAAACCCTCAATTCTTTTGTTTGGAGAATATGAAATTCAATCATCAGAGGGTGTTCACCAGGGTGACCCACTCGCTCCACTTCTCTTCTGCTTGGCAGTAAAAGAACTAACTTCCAGACTACGCAGTGAGCTCAGTGTCTAGTACCTGGATGACGGCACTGGCAGGCACTAAAGAGTCCCTGGTGGGGGACCTACAACTGGTGAAAACAGAGGGAGAAGACTTGGGACTCATCCTCAATCCCTCCAAGTGTGAAATCATCACAGCGAACCAGGAAATAATCAATGCTGTGCGAAGAATCCTCCCGGAAGTCTCTACTACCACTCCGTCCAACAGTACCCTCTTGGGAGCACCGCTGGGTCACCAGGCAATCGACACTGTCCTCAGGGACAAACTGAATGACCTGATGAGAATGGAGGAGAGAATAAGCAATCTTGATGCCCATGATGCTCTGTATCTCCTCACAAGGTGTCTTACTATGCCAAGACTCACTCACTTCTTGAGGTGTGCACCCTCTTTTGACAACCTAACACTCGATGAATATGACGCACACCTGAGATCAACTTTTAAGAAGACACTGAACCTGTCACTAGAGGATGAGCAATGGGATCAGGCAACCCTTCCAGTGCGACTGGGAGGTATAGGGGTGCGCAAAGCAATGCATGTTGCTTTACCTGCTTTTCTGTCTTCGTGTTTGACTTCCAGTGCATTAGTCAAGATTATTATTATAATCAAAAAAGAAGCGCTAAGCCACAAGGGCTATACAGCGCTGCAGGGTAGGGAAGGAAGCAAGGGAATTGGATGGCAGAAGGGAGGGGGGATGATCAGCAGGTTACAGAAAACAGCGGGGCAGAGGATAGTACGGGGGTAGAGGGTAGCAAGAGATTGAAGTAGAAAGGGCTGAAAGTATCAGAATTTGTGAAGTAAGTCAGTCGTTGTCAAAAAGTCAATGAGAGAGTCCGGATGAAAGGTGGGTCCATCAGCGAGAAGGGAAGGTAAAGAGAGAGCAGCGGAGCGAAGACGACGACAGAGGTAAATTCTGCGTGCTCGTTGATAAAGTGGGCAGTCCAACAGAATGTGGCTGACTGATAATGGAGCTTGGCAATTCTCAGAGAGGAGCAAGACGCCTCTCCATGAGATATCCATGAGTAAGACGAGTATGGCCAATGCGAAGACGGGAGAGAGTAGTCTCCCAACCTCGACACTGGTGATAAGAAGATGGCCAGTAACCTATACTCGGTTTAATAGACTGAAGTTTGTTGCCGAGCATAGTAGACCAACGTTGTTGCCAACGGGTGTGAAGGTGGGAAGATATTACAGCAAAATAGTCCATAAATGGAATACCTCTATAAGAAACTGGTAGGTCATGTATTGCTGACCGCGCAGCAGTGTCTGCCTGTTCATTGCCCTGTACGTCAACATGACCAGGGACCCAACAAAAAACAATATCTTTATGCTTGGTAAAGATGCGGCGTAGCCAAAGTTGGATACGGAGGACTAAGGGGTGAGGTGTATCAAATTTTTGTATAGCCTGTAAAGCACTAAGGGAGTCTGAGACAACCACAAATGATGACACAGGCATAGATGCAATACGGATAAGTGCTGTAAGGATGGCATATAATTCAGCAGTAAAAATACTAGCCGAAGATAGTAAATGCCCTTGTACGACGCTGTCCGGAAACACTGCTGCGAATCCTACGCCGTCAGAAGACTTAGAGCCATCTGTGTACACAGCAATGGCATGAGAATGAGAGTGAAAGTGGTCAAGAAAAAGAGAGCGGGAAGCGACCGTAGACAGTTGGGCTTTCGAGCAAGGGAGGGAGAAAGAACAGACTCGAACAGCTGGAACTTCCCAGGGGGGTAGGGGAAAGTGATATGCTACATGTACATAGAAAGGTGGTAGTTGAAGAGAAGACAAGAGCGAATGAAGGCGAAGAGAGAAGGGACGGAGTAAACAGGGGCGGCGAACAAATAAAGAATGTCTACTAATATCAGTGACCATTTTATAAATGGAAGGATTGCGGAGATCATGAGAGCGTACATAGTAGCGCAGGCAATGGGCATCACGGCGATCGGATAAGGATGGAACGTTCGCTTCTGCATAGAGGCTTTCGACAGGGGAAGAGCGAAAAGCACCAAGGCATAAACGTAATCCTTGGTGATGAATGGGGTTAAGGCTAGGGAGAGTAGCAGAAGATGCCGCTGAATAGATCTGGTCACCATAATCAAGTTTCGATAAAATAAGGGTGGAATGTAGGCGAAGGAGGGTTCGACGATCAGCTCCCCGCGAAAGATGAGCAAGGGTTTTAAGAAGGTTCAGCCGGCTGTGACAAGTTGCCTTCAGAGAGGTAATGTGAGGTTTCCAGGATAACCTACGATCAAAGAGGAGGCCCAGAAACTTGACTGTATCACGTTCAGGGATACGGGAGCCGTAGAGGTACAAAGGATGATCGGAGATGACAGAGCGTCTAGTGAAAGTGATTTGGTGGGTTTTAGTGCTGGAAAAATTAAACCCACGTGTGGTGGCCCAATTGGAAACACGGTCGACTGCATGTTGGAGAGAAACTGTAAGGAGGTGACAGTCAGCGCCTGCACAGGCAATAGCGAAGTCATCAACATAGAGTGATGACCAAATATTTGATGGAAGACTAGAGGCCAAATCATTAATAGCAAGGAGAAAAAGTGTTGTGCTCAGAACACATCCCTGGGGGACACCTTCAGCTTGGATAAAGTCCGGGGAGAGCACATTATTAACCCGAACACGGAAATGCCTGTCAGTTAAAAAGTTCTTAAGGAAGGATGGTAGATTGCCTCGAAGGCCTAAGGAGTGGGCTTGGGCTAAAATATTATACCTCCAAGTTGTGTCATATGCCTTCTCAAGGTCAAAAAATATGGCAATAACTGAGTGGTTATTCGCAAAGGCATTACGAACATACGTATCCAAGCGTAGTAAGGGGTCTATGGTAGAACGTCCCTTACGAAAGCCATATTGACGAGTGGAGAGACTGTTGTGTGTCTCTAAATACCACACTAAACGTCTATTTACTAGGCGTTCCATTACTTTGCAAACTCCACTGGTAAGAGCAATGGGACGATAGTGGGAGGTTTCATGTCCCGTAGTGCCTGGTTTGCGGAAAGGGAGAACAATGGCGGATTTCCACAGCTGTGGAAGAACTCCTTGTGACCAAATAAGATTGCAAAGGCGTAATAGGACTGCAAGGGCTGACTGATGTAAATGTTGTAGAATACGAATATGAATGTCGTCGGGCCCAGCTGCCGATGATCGACAAGCTGAGAGTGTTGCCTCCAGTTCTTGAAGTGTAAAAGGCACATTATACTGTTCTTCTCTGAGAGAAGAAAAGTCCAAGGGTGCTAACTCTCTGGCAGACTTCGAGGAAAGAAATGAGGGGCATAGATGGAGTCCCTGAGAAATATGGACCAGATGATTGCCAATTTCATTGGCAACATCTAGTGGGTTTGCTATATCAACACCGGCAACCCGCAGAACAGGAGCCGGGTCAGGAGAATATTTACCACTCAGTTTTCGTACTTTTTTCCAGACTGCACTCATAGAGGAAGCAGAGGTCATGGTGGAGACATAATCTCGCCAGCAAGTGCGTTTAGCGTCACGGATGACACGGCGAGCGATCGCACGCTTCTGTTTAAAATCAAGGAGTCGCTCTGTGGTTCTATTGTACCGGTACCTGCCCCATGCAGTGCGTTTCAAACGTACTGCACGAGCACAAGCAGGAGACCACCAAGGCACGCATTTCTGAGAATGCCTGCCCGAAGTTTGGGGTATAGAATGAGAAGCTGCGGTGAAAACGGAGGACGGGAAGAGGTGTAAAAGCTCATCGATGGAGGACGAAGAAGGAACCTCTTTAAAAACAGTTAGGTGTGAGTAAAGGTTCCAATTTGCCCGATTAAATTGCCAGCGTGGGGTGCGAAGAGGTGGCGAATATGAAGGGGAAGTAAGAATGATTGGGAAATGATCACTGTCATGTAAGTCCGGGAGAACAGACCAAGTGAAGTCTAATGCGGTGGAGGAAGAGCAAACTGAGAGATCGATGCAAGAGAGAGTATGAGTCCGAGGATCAAAATGGGTGTGAGTACCTGTATTTAAAACATGGAGGGGGTGGGTGGCAAGAAAAGCCTCTAACTGAATTCCACGGGAATCACAGTGAGACCCCCCCCAGAGGAAATGGTGGGCATTAAAATCACCAAGTAACAGAATCGGTGGCGGTAATGACGAAACAAGGAAGGCAAAATCCGGAATAGATAATGCCCGAGAAGGAGAGAGATATAAAGAACAGAGCGTATACCACCTATGTAAGTGGATACGGGCTGCTGTGTAATGCAGCGAAGTACGAACAAATAGCTGATGGTACGGAATATCAGTGCGGAGAAGAAGGGCACTTTCATTAAAGGTCCCATCAGGAAAAGGATCTGAAGAATACAATACATTATAGCCTGAGATGTGAGAAATAACAGCAGAGTGTAATTTTGGTTCCTGTAAACAAACACCAACAGGGGCAAACTGGGAGAGTAACATCTGAAGCTCACCCCGATTACCCCTGAGGCCGCTTATATTCCACTGTAAATAGGCCATGATTGGCAATGATAAAGATACTTGAAATCCGCAGGTAAGGGTTCCTACGGACTAGAAGGGTTAGAAAAGTCCACATGCGGAGGCAGTGGAAAATGTTCAAGCAGCGAAGGAACGGTGCGCTGTGAAGAAAGGAGTTGCGCAGATGGAGCAGAGGAGAGAGAAAGAGCGGAAGGTGGATCAGTGTCCATTGATGGTTTGGTCTCTGCAATATATTCAGAGATTGCTTCAAGTGTTTCGGAATTCAGAGATGTCGTATGGGAGACAATATTGGGAATGGTAGGGGGAGGATGAGTAAAGATTGGAACTGTACTGGACTGTACCAAGGTAGGGGGGGGCGAAAGGGTGGAGGGAACTGGAGAAGCGTGGCAGGGGACAGAAGAGGCAGGAACCTGGGAGGTGGCAGAAGAGGAAGAAACTTGGGAGGGAACAGGGGAGGAAGGTACATTACGAGGAGGAGGGTGAACCTCTGCACTTGTAACTGAGCCAGTGAGAGGGGAAGAACTAGGGACAGAGACAGGGAGGGTAAAATGAGGAGGTGGAAGATGGGTAGGAGGTGTTACCGGACCTTTTTTTGACTTTTGAGAAGTAGAGGGACGATTGGGAGGAGGTGTCGTACGAGGTCTCGTCGATACTGAGGCTTGTGAGAGAGAACTCGAAGAAGCGAGATAAGACTGAGGCGTTGAAGTAGGGACATCTGAGCCGAGGACAGCAAAAGGATTAGATACAGGAGTGATTATGGGAGAGGTAACCACAGAGGTGGGTGTAGAAGATGGGATACCAGAAGTGGGGGGACGTTTTGAAACACAGGAATAAGAAACACGTGGGAGTCTCCCTTGGAGGCGGAGATGAGAAACTGCCATGGCATAAGGGAGACCTTCTGTCTCTGAGGTAATGGATTTCCCGCTCGTTTAAATAGACCTGACAATGGCGAGAGTACGAAGGGTGAGCCTCATGACAGTTAAGGCAAGAGGGAGATCGATTGCAAGACGTATTAGAATGGTCATCGGCACCACAGACTGGGCATTCGGCGATAGATCTGCAATATTTCGCTGGATGGCCAAATCGCCAGCAATTTCTACACTGTTGTGGTGTAGGGATCACCTTTCGAACTTGTAACCGATGTCCTGCTATATAAACTGAGGATGGGAGTTCTCGGCTGTCAAAAGTTAAACGAGCCACATTGCTAGGGTATCGTCTCCGCCCACGGGCAGGAAGAACGTAAGTGTCTACCTTGAGGATTTTGAGATCTTGGAGTTCCAGCTGTTCTAGAATGTCAGTGCCACATGTCTGGAAATTTTGTTGAACTATGGTATGGGGCAGAATGACAGTACCACTACAAGAATTGAGGGAATGATGTTTTTCAAGAGTGACAGGAACAGTATCGATATGGGAAAGACAAGAGAGCTCATGAGCCTGGGTAGCATTCTGTACGGTAATGATGCGCATACCGCTCTTAAGAGCATGAAAAGAAATATCTTTACCAACATGGCGTAGGAGTGCCTTGCCAATACTATGGTCAGAAAGATAGGCAGTAGAGGAAGTTGGTCGTAAAGTGAAGAATTTAGTCCACTGTTCAGTCTGAAACTGAGCGTGGAAAGGTAGTGAAGGACGTGTCGATCGTTTCTGAGAAGAACGAGAAGGTGGAGAAGTATCATCAGCAGGTAATTGTCGTTGGCGTTTAGGCGTGGGACCAGAGTTGGTCCGACGTGGAACGGGTAGGCGATTTGAAAATTGCCGCACCGTAGAGGGAGAGGCCGGAAGCATAGTCAGAGGAGAGCGAAGGTCCGATAAATCGAAGGAGTCAGTCGAGGCCTCAGTACCTGAAGCAGGTGAGGAAACAGCACCGGCAATAGGTACAGAGGCATGAGGAATGTCTGAAGAGTGGTCCAAAGACGAGGCGGGGTCAGAATGGGGTGCGGTATCAAGAAGGGGCCCGGGGGTACCAGGTTCATGGACTAGGGCTGCCATGGTTAGGTTACTTCTTTCTTTTTGTTTTTAAGAAAAAAAAAGAAAGAAGAAAAGAAAATAAAAATAAAAAAAAAGAAAAAAAAAGGGGGGACCGGGGAGGGATAGTTCCTAGGAGGAATAAAAGGGCCAGAAATCTCCCTCCGCGCCCAAGAGGACCTCAGCACCGCAAGTAGCGCAGATGCAGCATGGAACCCATGCCATACCCTACCCATCATGCTAGTAAACTAACAATCCGGGATAGCAACCTCACATCTGCCGAGCTACCTCGGTGGACAAAAGAGAGGGCGGCCGGATATCCGCCACAAAGCATACCTCCTTCGGCCACCACCCCCGGAATCCGAAAGGTGGCTTCCAGAGATACACTCGTCGCCCGAAGGACACCCAAAGCTACTCCGGGATACCGGAGAGGGATCGGGACATCCCCAGGCGATCCAGATTCCACGGCAAACTACGCCACCGCTAAGAACCTCAACGGAATGGGATGGACCCCGGTATCCTTTCCTCTACCTAGGAACTAGCGCGAGGGCAAAAGGGAGGGGTGGGGAGGGGGAGGAGGAAAGGAAAAAGGGGAGGATGGGGAGGATGGGATAGGGGAGGGGAGAATGGGGGGTAATTAGGTTTGGTCTGAGGAAGAAGACCGACAGGGCTAATTCCTCAGACCAAGAGCCTCTTCACCACGCCAAGGAGCCCCCCTTGAAGAGGGCATTAGTCAAGAAGATAGTTCCCGAACGCTTGAGAGACGTGGTAGGAGCTCAAGACCCCAGGTTTACTGAAGCAGCGATTCTGTGGGACACCCTTACAGACTCCTCCAGTAGACCAGCTCCTCCCAAAGAGCACAAACAGTCCCACTGGGACAAACCGATCACGGAAAAAATCGCCAACTCAATGCTCTCCAATGCTTCAGGAAAGGACAAAGCTCGTCTCCTGGCAGTGAAGGCACCACACTCAGGAGATTTCCTGTTAGCTGTTCCCAATTCCTCCCTGGGCACCCGCTTCGACCCATAGGCCATTCGGATTGGTGTTGCTCTTCGCCTAGCAGCCCCAATCCTCACCAAACATAGGTGTATTTGCTGCAGGGCGACAGCTGATCAATTCGGACTTCATGGTCTCGTGTGTCACGCAGCAGAAGGGAAGTATGCCAGACATGAGGAGGTCAATGACATCATAAAGAGAAGCCTTGCCACAACCCGTTGCCCAGCTCAACGGGAACCCCAAGTACAGAGGTCTGATGGAAGTCAAACGCGTCCTGATGGAGCCACTATGCTACCCTGGAAGGATGGAAAGCAGATTGCCTGGGACTACACCTGTGCCACCACATTGGCAGACACCTACTTGGCATACTCCGTAGTGGAAGGGGGTGGAGCTACCAGCCACAGGGAGACCCAGAAGATCCGAAAATATGCTATAACTTCATTCCAATAGGGTCGAAGACCCTTGGAGTATGGGGCAAGTGTGCTCTAAAGTTCCTCAAAGAGCTGGGTGAAAAGCTCATCATAGAAACCAAGGACCACAGGGCGACCAACTTCCTCTTTCAGAGACTCAGTGTTGCGATCCAGAGAGGAAATGCCTGCAGCATTCTGGGCACGTGGCCCACCGCAGGGGAGCTGGACGAAGTATTCGAGATGTAGCTCTGAGTTACCTATGTTGTTTTACTTTCTGTTGTATTTTTGTGAATGTTTGGCCAATGTATTTTGTCTTTAAATAAAACATACTAATATATATATATATATATATATATATATATATATATATATATATATATATATATATATATATATATATATATATATATATATATATATATATATATATATATATGTGTGTCGTGCCGAATAGGCCGAACTTGCGATCTTGGCTTAAATAGCAACGCTCATCTTGCCATATAGGACAAGCGAATATTTGTGTATGCAATAATTTCGCCAAAATCATTCCGAACCTAACGAAAAAAAATATATTTCACTGTGTTTGTTTAGTATTAAATTATTGTAAACAAATCTAAAATATATATAGTTGGGTTAGGCTAAAATAAATTGTTCTTGTTATAATAAGGTTAGGTAAGTTTTCTAAGATTTTTTTTTTTTTTTTTGGTGCAAAATTAAAATTTTTTTTTTACATTAACATTAATGAAAAAAAAAAAAAAAAAATATTTTTAAACGTATAAGAGAAATTTTTTTTTTTTTTTTTTTTTTTTTTTTTTTTTTTTTTAGAAAGGACTTAATTTTAAATGAGTTCTTGCTAATTGACCAGTTTTACATATTCGGCACGATATATATATATATATATATATATATATATATATATATATATATATATATATATATATATATATATATATATATATATATATATATATTTGCAGAACAAGCCACACGGAGATTTTTGCACTCTCCGTGCATCATCAGGAGCAATGCAATGTTGCAAGGCTAGCAACAGACAGCAGAAAAAATCTCTGAGGCAAAAGAGAAGCGTCAAGTGTCAGGCTGTGACAGTGTGTGGCTGCCATCTGCTCCTCATGCACCTCCACGCGTCTCCTCCCCTTTACGGGGAAGGGGAGGGAGGAACTTCCAAAGTTCATAGATAGTTACCGAATAATAAGGAATAGTGGTGGTCAGCTCGAAACCGCATTTTAATCTACATCAACTGATGTACTGACGTATGGAATCATTTCACTCAAGTAGTAAATACCTGACTCGTATGGGCCAGTAGGCCTGCTGCAGTGCTCCTTCTTTCTTATGTTCTTATAGTAAATGAATCAGATGTATTGTCTCCCTATATGTCAGAGAATGTTTCAGAGAATGTTGTCAACCAAGATTCGTATGAGCAGCTTCCCTATGATATACTGGGAGACTCACGTATGTATGTTATCCTACGAAACTCGTATCCATGTTACTAAATATACATTGCATAAACCTGAGTAACTGCACTCATATGTAGGGCCTAAATAGGTTAACTACTACCATAGCTACTAGCTACTTATTACACTATTCTGTCGAAACAATACTACTATCTACCTATTACAATATTACATCTAACGTGTTCTAGAAATATTTGTTTAGAAATGACTAAAGCATATCCTCACCTCCACCAACACACGGTAGATGCTGTACTTATCGGAAGAGACCGTATACTTCGATACTAACAGTGGGACGCAATTTCCAATGGGGGTAAATGTGTAGAAGAGGCTATCATAGTTTACCCTCGAAACGGAAACAGAGAAATGCTAACATGGGCACACTGTCACCTACATACTGGGAAGTTAATTTTAAACCTTTCTGGCATACCCTATTTTTCGACACAAGCTGGAAGGATCTCAGAAGGGCGAAACGTGAAGGACAGATATGAAGAATAATGGTCTAACATCATTAAGTCCTCGCAAGCACCCATTACATAATGAACAATCCGGGATTTTGCATCATTGCTTAAGATTATGAAAAAAAAAAAAAGCTACTCAATAACTGTCGAGTTTCTATGTTCCATCGACAGCGCTGTATAGTCCTTGTGGCTTAGCGCTTCTTTTTTGATTATAATAATAATATGTTCCATCGCTTGAATTATTTAAGGCATTCCTATTATGTTTGATGAGAAAGGATTCAATTGTGTTTTTCTATAATGGAACTATTGGGTTCAATGACCTGAGCTGCTGCCAACCCTGGCAGATAATTTCATGCACTTACATGATTAAAGATTGCATTTGATTCCTGACCCTTCCTTACCGAGTAATGATACTGGGCTAATCTGATTTCAAGTAGTTTACCTGTCTGTCCGACATACAAAGGAGAGCATGTTGGATGGTGCATTCTTAATCAACTTCTGCTTCACTGTCCCAATGTTCTTGAAGACAATATTTATATTAAGCTTTTTGAATGCATCATGCAGGCTAATTATATTCTCTTTGTCAGGCAAAACCAGTATATTTCTCCTGGAAGTCCTGTAACAAGTCTTCTTCTCTGTAAGTAACGACTTCTCAACAAAATCCCTGAATATCTCAGATATTGTCCTCTTCGCTTCCGGGCTGAGTGGACCTACTGCACAGACGCTCCTCAGTTGCCTGGCTGCGGTGGTGTGAGGTGGTGTTGTCGCGCCTCTGCTGCCAAACGAGGAGAACTACCATTAGTCAACATGGCGTTCAGTCATAGATGCCGGATTAACACTGTCGGAATAGAGCTTCTCCGAGGGGCAATATCGCCTGTTTCGGCGCAAGTATTACTACCCAAGATCATCAGGGAGACGTATGGCATTCAGGATGGAGAGTTATACAGGGTAGCGATAAATGGAGCTCAAAGAATTTCTGTGAAATTGCTCACAGCAACAGTCTATGAATCGTTGGTCAATCGTTTTCAGGACGTAAGTCTTGATGCTACGCCAGCTGTTCATGTGAGGATGATTGGCGTATCCAGGCATTACACATGGATCAAGCTTCATAACATTCTTTTCGAGGGGGATGAGGCAGATATTAGAAGAGTTTTCGAGAAATATGGGACACTTCATTTGGCCCAGCATGATACATGGGTGACTGGAGCCTATGCGGGTCTACCAGAAGGCACTTTTAACCTAAAAATGACAATGCGACACCCCATACCATCCTACGTGTACCTACAGGAATTCAGAACACAGGCCATGGTTTCGTACACCGAGCAAAGACGTACATGCCGCCTATGTGGAAAATATGAACACATAGCAGCGGCATGTGGGAAGAGGCAACGAGCGCCTGGTACAGAGGTGGAGGCATCCACTCCTGCAATGGAGGAAGCAGGTGGAGAACGACATGAGGGAGGGCGTGGTCGGGGGAGAGGGTGAGGCCCTCGACCAGTTAACTGGCCCAGAGATTCTTCCAGCAGCAAGTGATGAGCAGAAAGTACAAGAGGAAGTGTTGGAAACTGAGGAGGAATTGGCTGAGGTGTTGAAGTCTTTCACCGCCTGAGGAGGTGGTTGCATCTGAGCAGGTAGTAGACGATGAGTTGACAGCTGCAGTGCGTCAATGACAGGTGAACCACACTGATAAAGGGATTGCTAGTGTGGCAGAGGTATCACCGGGATCAATGAACCAATGTACAGTGGAAGTAGAGGATCATTGCGAGGCATCCCCAGACCAAGCTATGGAGGATGTGATCGTCGCGAGGAAGAGAGCTGCTGCTTCGGATTCAGATGATGTCCTAACGCCAGTGCAGTGGCCTGGGAAGTAGATTTGGGAGGAAGGTGAAGGTAGTGGTGGCCACGACAGGAAGCATCGAAAAAGGGGGAGGGAGAGAGGGAAGTATGAAGGTGACAAGTGGAACTGCAAGCTCTGGTGCCCCTGGGAAGAGTGGAGAGAGATCAGGCAGGGGTGGAAACTTTAAAAGGCCTCAGGTGTATGACAGTAAACAGTTTGTGCAATAGTGTAAAGAGAGAATGGTTTAGAACGTTTCTGAATATAGAGTGGATGTTGTGTTCCTTCAGGAGCATAATTTTAAGGAGGGTAGAGTGTTGGAGGTGGCAGGGTTTCAGGTGGTAACCCTGCCATCTGCTCGTTTGAAAGGAGGTGTGGGTATATTAACCAGGGAGATGAGCCCGTTTGTTTTGCAGAGAAGTGAGGGGGGAGAGGGGAGGGGGGAGGGTGATGCACGTGGATGGTTGGTGGATGGGCAAGCGTGTGTCCTTTGTAAGTGTGTATGGGCCTGCAGAGAATAACACACAGGTGAAGCAGGAGTTTGTGTGTGAAGACCTTGTGTTTTTCTTACGTGCATTACCGGAGGTGGCACTAGTAGGAGGAGACTGGAATTGCAATATTAGGAGGGCCGATGTGTAACCGAAAGGGGCAGGATATGTGTCTGTGACCCTAAGAGATTTAATGAGGGATATTCGGTTATGGGACACGTTTGAGGGGTGTGTGGGAGACAGCATACGTTTGTTAGGAGAAGGTATGCAGCGAGGTTAGACAGTGTGAGGGAAAAGTTCAATAGATAGGAGTAGAGATATAGTAACGATAGTTTCATTACCGGCTACTAGTTAAGGTAGGGTAAGTCAAGCTCCTGCCTTTCTTCCCCCTCCCCGAAAGTGATAGTTTCATTGCTGGCTCCTAGTTAAGGTAGGGTAAGTCACGCTCCCGTTTTTCCCGCCTTTTCTCCCCCACCCATAAAGTGATAGTTTGATTGCCGGCTGCTTGTTAACGTAGGGTCAGTCTAGCTCCCCCTATCCCTTCCCCTCCCTCTTCCACCCCTCCCCCCTCGAAAGGTGACGTGTGGGGCTCTGGTCAAACACTAAATCACTCGACTCGCAGCTCCCAACACTACTGTAAGTACATGCCTGCCTTGTATTCTAGTGGATTTATTGGTTAAAAGCTTCACTTTTGACCAATACTAAACTTAGTCCTTACAGTCTTGCTCTAGGTTGACTGTTGTAATAATCACCACATCTTTTGAGTAATGTACACTGCCATGGAGAGTGATTATTAAAGCAGTGGGTAACCTGTCTATCTTTTCAGTTTGGATGACAGTGAGGGTCACCTGTCAATCAACGAGCAGAACAGGAGAAGGACTAACGTCCTGGAGACGTCCCCATTTTGTACTGAACTACCTGTGCACCTGTATGAAATTGCAGGACGTAACCCCACATCATTGCAGCGGTAAAGAACCTGCTTTCCTGTCATCGGGATAATACTCACGGCGTTAATCTGTGAAGAACTAGCCAGTGGTGGTCACCAACACCTGCGACCCCCCCCCCTTCATCATCAGCAACGGCTACGATTTCAACAACAGTGTCACCAACACCAGACACCCCTATCTACATTAGCGTTGAATTCAGTTATCATTTATATTTTTCATTTTTCATTTTCTTTAATGTAGGATTACTATTTCATATTTAAGTGTTTTACATTTTATATTTTCTATATAATAAAGTGTTTGTTTGTTATTATTTCTTTTTCTATTCACTAATTTTCCTGAGGAGGAGCCAGCCTGGGTAATACTGTCTGAAGTTGTTACAGGGCTGAGTAAGCCTTCACAAGTGGCGACCTTGCCAGGATCAACTCTACTGAATCAAGATTCAACTCCATCTCGAATCTACCATTGGAACTTCAATGCTGCATACCACAGACGGTTACCACCAGCCATGAGTAATCATTCTCTATGGTAGGACTACGGTACAGGTATTTAAAAGATTTGGTGATTGTTATAGTCTCAATTTATTGTAAGTCAAGTCAGGCAGGATATAATAGTTAATTCTGCCACTTTTTTATGTGAGCTTGAAACACTTTGGAGAATTAGACTCTAGGGACCCGAGATTTTCCAGTGACAACTTGTTTCATTGAGCTCTTTATTATATCATGGGAACTGTCATAGGACACTCTTGATTTGTTGGTGAGAAGATTGGATGGTCAAGGGACCCCATTCTACTTACTGTTTGCTCGGAGCCGCCATAGAACCCTTCGTTTTCGTTAATACATATTGTTTAATTGAAGCAGGGATCGAGCCCTCTGGTTTATTTATAGTTTGAGCGGAGCAGGAATTGAACCCTCCGTTTTCTTTAATACCCGTTTCATTTCCCCTGATAGTTTAAGTTATTCTTGCAAGTATGGATGAATACCAGTTTTGGATGAACGCTGGAAGTAAGTTAGGAATAACAGGGAAAAATTTAGAATTTTTCATTAGTGTTAAGATCCAGGAAAGACTTGAAAGAGAGAATTGAGAGAGAAGGCAGTTAGAAAGGGAAAGAGAAGAGAATAAGGAGAGAGAGAGAATCGAAAGAGAAGAGAAAAAGGTGAAAGAGAACCTTGAAAGACAGGAGAAAAAGGAGAGAGAGAGAATTGAGAGAGAAATCCGAGAAAGACAGTTAGAAAGAGAGCGAATCTGGTTGTTGGAAGGGATCCTGGGGCGTCTGGGTACATAAGACCTCATCATCTGACCCTCGTGCAAAGAGCGATTGTCATAAATGTATTATTGTAGCGGCCGTGTTCCCAATAACAGGGACGGCGATTGTGGGAATTCTGAGACGAGTGTTTAAATTCTTTTGGGGTTCAAGTTGCAATTGTTTAAAGAGAGAGGTTGTAATGTTACCTGTGCATCAGGGTGGGTTGGGGTTGATGGACCTGAGAAGGAGGGTTAAATGTGTGTTTATTAAATGGGAAGTTTTGTGCGAGGGAGTGAAGGGGGGGGGGAGCTGAAAAAAGTACATGATAGGTTGGAAAAGTTGTATGGTGGAGTGGAGTTGAGGGAATGTGAAATCGTATTGCAGGCTTTGATGTTGGTTAGAGAACCGAGGAAAATTCGAATAGGGGTTTTGTGTAGGTTGCTTACAGGGAGGATTGTTGCCCCAGTAGAGGGGTTGTTCCCCATGTATGCATCGGGGAGTATTTGGTATAGGTTTAGTAAGCTGAAGTTAAATCCTAGGGTACGAGAGGTAACGTATTGTTTTCTGCACGGCATCCTACCGTCGGGAGAGTTACTAAGAACCAGAAGGGTAGTAGTGGGCGGGAGGTGTGGAATCTGTGGTGGGGATGAGACAGCGTTCCATATAGTATATTTTTGTGAGAGGTTGGAGGGTGTCAGGTGTTGGTTCAGTAGGGTAGTACAGAGGGTGGGGGCTGTGGGGTGTCGGCTCTGCATGCATTAAGACTAGATGTGGGAGGGTTAGACGTGAGTGTCATAAGAGCTTTGGATTATATCATGGTGGATTATATTTATATATCGTGGGTGATGAGGGGGGGAGGGGTTTGGGAGGTGTGGCGGTGGGTACTTGCGGTAACGTTTTATCGTACAATGTGTCATAACAAGGAACTGTATGGGAGGAGGTGGGTGCAGGATTTTTCAGAAGAATATAGAACGCTAAAGTTAGGGATTCTCCTGAATCTGTGAATTGGGAAAGGTTAGTAAAGGGTACGGGTTTTGGGGGATTACATATGTAGAGAGGCAAGTCACAAGGTCACAGCGGGGTCGCCTCCTGGGGGGGGGGGTTGCGAGAGTGACGTGAATGTGGGTATAGAAGGTGTAGTGGTGTTTCATGGGTGCATGTAGCTTCAACCTTGTGGTTGTCATGCCACGTATGTACGTGGAGCTTGAGGGCTCGTCATGGCCATCTTAATATTGGTACCAAGTATTTGGGTTTATGTGGACTGCATATACAGCCTTGTGGGCATGTTTCGTGTGAGATATGTTTATCGCGTTTTGAGATGTTAATTTGTTGTTATTTATGAAGTGAGTTATGGCTGTTTATGTTAGGATAAACTCCTATATTGTTTGTTTGGTATACTATGAATTTCTTTCACCCAATGGCCTGACAAAGAGAGTTTGTATTGATTGTACTGTATTTTTGCATTGTATAATGTGCTCATCCTGTAGATGGGTGAGGAATGCTGTTTAGAAATGGCTTTACCAGCTAAGTTTAAACAGTGAAAACTTAACTTAAAGACAACTCATCGCCTACACAGCCGCCCCTGCAGACGAGGTCTAGAAGCTGTCGAAACCATCTCACAACGGGCTGTCAAGAATTATAATTTGTAAGATTATAAATTACCCCTAGGGGGTGTTATGTCAGCATATTTCATTCACTGATGGCTGACAAAATACATACTTGTTTGGACTCAAAAGTCCACACCTAACTGCCGACTATAGGTTGATTACAAACTCCTTGCGACTCAAGAACTGCGCAGTCCCCTGTACTACAAGAAATCCATAACCTACCTTGCTCTTGTAGCATGAGCTATGGTGTTCTTCACACCTTCGACAGATATCGGTGACTTGATAGAAGCTGAAGTGTCCTTGGATGTCCACGTCTTCCATAGTCTAGGAAAACGCACACTGGTACACTATGTTCCACAAGATTTGTCTTTATTGTTCACAATCTTATCACTAAAGAAGCTGATCACACTTCTCTTAAGTGTTTATTGTGTTTTATGAGATACTTTGTTCACACTAACGCACAGATCAGTGTTCTTTGTTGGTTATCCTGGTGTCAGTGTCACTCTCAGTAGAGTCAAAAGTAATCTGAAGACGCCACAGCGCCCCACGGCGTTACTCCCCTAGCACAAAAAAAAAGCTGACATAGTACTTTTGCTTCTTTGCCACTTCCTCGATGAAGCAAAGCAAAAGGTTTGTTTCTTGCTGTCTTAAGCATAGACAACAATGTCCACTATCTTTACTATGGTAATAAAGTGGGAGCAGGATTTTCCTTAATTGTCCTGCTAAAGTAAGAGATGAACTGTCTTTTATTAAGCTACACTTTGCAACACAGGACTGCAAGGAGCAGCGGTCACTTGACCACATCGCATACTCATACGGCATCTGTGATCAGTTACTCACTGTAGCAGTAAACAAGACGCTTGCCCCTTCTGAGAGGGCTGGGCCCCTCAGGGCTGAAAGGGGCTGAAGGGGCTGAAGGGGGCTGATACCCCCTCCTGGAGAAAATTTCTCCACACTGGGGGGCGGCGGAGGTTCGCTGCACGTGAACTATTCATCACTTAACATTAATTTGATTTTCTCACTTGCTACCACTGCTGCTTGTCTTTTCTGAACAGCTTTAGTCTGTGTGGTTTCTGGAGAATCACTAATTTTGTTTTCAACACTGTAATTCTAACGGCACTGGTTTATTTATTGTCCGCTTATTCACTACACCTTTGCTTAAAACATCAACTGTCCTGATGATTCCATTTTCATCAGGATATATGGTCACAATTTTTCCAAGTGGCCATTGGGACCTCGGACCATCATTGTCAATAATCACTGTCACCAGGTCTTAAGGACTTATGATTTTCAGGAACACCAGCTCCATAGAAGTGTTCTCTCAATGAGGTGAGATAGTCTTCTCGCCAAATTTTCTCCCAACGTTCAATCACTTTATTAAGGTGTTTGAATTTACGTCTGAGTTGCTCAGGTTCGAAATAAGTAGGATCCTCTATGATTTCTTTATCATTCATGGGAGGAACAGGTTCGAGCCTTCTGCCATGGAGTAAATGAGATGGACTTAACACTTCTAAATTGTCCAGATCATCGGCAACATAAGTTAGAGGTCTGTTGTTGACTATTTTCTATTTTAGTCACAACTGTACGGAATTCTTCTAAGTCTATTCTCTGACGATGAAGAGTCTTCCTTAAACAACGTTTTACAATGCCGATCATTCTTTCATAAAATCCGCCGTGCAATGGAGATTTAGGAGGAATGTATCTCCAACGACATCTGCGTTGATTCAGCATCTGTTGTACTTCTGGATGATCAAAGATCTTGCTTATATAAGCAGCACCAGCAACAAAGTTCGTTGCATTATCTGAAATCATCAGTCTGGGACATGTCCTTCTGGCTGCAAACCTTCTAAATAATTTGATCAAGGTTTCAGCAGACATGTCAGTGGCTACTTCTAGATGTACTGTTCTAGTTGTAGCACAAGTGAACAAACAGATGTACACCTTGATGGGAACTTTGTCAACTGTTTTGGTTAAAATTATTGGTCCTGTGTAATCTACACCTGTCACCTCAAATGGAGTGATATGACAAACTCTTTCAGAGGGATATGGATATGGACCTGGATACTGACATACTCGCATATCGTAGTGACGACAAGTAATACAGTCCTTTATTTGCTTTTTCACACTTTGTCGACCTTGAGGTATCCAGTAGGATTGTCGTATATGACAAAGTGTGTCAGCTACCCCACCATGTAACACGTTACTGTGGGCGTTTTGAACAATCAGTTTTGTTAGCCAATGATTCTTGGGGATCAATATTGGATGTATGGCTTCTTTAGGTAGTGAAGAATTATGGATTCTTCCTCGACATCTTATAATCTTTTCTGAGTCGAGATAAAGTCCTAAAGAATTAATCATGAAAGGTTTCTTTGGGGATTTATCTTGTGCTTCCAGAAATTTATATTCTGTGGAGAAAACATCTTTCTGTATTAGTTTCACCCAGTATTTAATGGGTTCAAGACATTCATAATCAGGTTTTATTCCTTTAATGAATTTAAAGACAAGAGCTGCAACTCTTAAGAGTTTACCCAAAGATGAGTATTTAGATCCATCAATGACTATTTTTGTTGTGTCTGCAGTATTTACACAACTTATTTCTGCTGTGTTCAAGCAGACTTTTTCTTCTGGCATAATGTGAGCTTTTTGCTGAGGCCAGTTATTTTCATTAGAGAGCCAGTTCGGTCCGTGGAGCCATAATTTATTATCCACAAATTTCTTGAGTGGGACACCACGTGACAACATGTCAGCTGGATTCTCTTGGGTAGAGACGTGGAGAAAGAGATAATCTCTCTGCATCTCTTCTATTTCTGCTACTCTGTTCTGTACATAGACCAACTTACTCTTATTATTTCTTAACCACTGGAGAACTGCCTCATTATCACTCCAGATCACGGTTTTCTCAATAGTGAGATGATCAAGTACTTTGTTGAGATAGACAGCTAATTTTGTACCTACATAGAGTGCTGTCAGTTCCAATTGTGGTACTGTTCTGACCTTCAAGGGTGCTACCCTGGCCTTTGAAGTAATTAGTGTACTTCCTTCAGCATTACTCATGTAAGCTACAGCGCCATAACCTCTGGTTGACGCATCACAGAACACATGTAATGTGTACTTGTTTCCCTCTTGACCTATTTGTCTGGGAAATTTAATTTGATGAAGTTGTTTAAACTCCCTGGATATTTCATCCCATGCTTGACTCATTTCTAGAGGCAAGTTTTCATCCCATCCAATTTTGAGCTTCCATGCATCTTGCATAAGCATTTTACCTTTTATGGTAATTGGTGAGACGAGTCCTAGAGGATCAAAACATTGTGATACCTCTGACAGTAAACTACGTTTAGTGAGTGTACTGCATGATTTATTGTTTATCTTTTTGAGACTCAAAGTATCTTCCTGTGTGTTCCAGTTAAGTCCCAGCATATTGTTGCAATCAGGAATTTCAGCTTCAGCGAAATCTTCTTTGATAAGTTCCCTTAATTGCTTTGAATTTGTATTCCACATCCTTAGAGGCATATTTGCTTATTTCATCTCCTTGTTAGCTTCTCTATATAAGGATTTCAAATCCTCCTCTTTATTCACAGTACCTTGAAGATTGTCCACATAGAAACTTTTCTTTAAGATTTCTTTGAAGGGACTTTCAGATTTCTTCAAATGTGTATTTAGAGTAGCTTCTAGTAAGAATGGAGAGAATGTTGCACCAAATAATACTGATTTGAAGCGATAAGTTTTCACAGGACTTTGAGGATCATGTGGATTTTCAGGCAACAAGAATCGAGTATAATCTCTATCTATTTCTTGTAGTCCTACTCTTAAGAAAGCCTTGGAAATATCAGCCGTGTAGGCATATGGGTTTGTGCGAAATTTCATAAGCACGTCTCCAAGCTTCTCAGTTAGTGAGGGTCCGGTCATCAGACAGTCATTAAGACTTGCTACATCTTTATTTGCACGTGCGCTGCAATTATATACAACACGTAGTGGAGTGGTTTCAGAATCTTTTCTGACTCCATGGTGCGGGAGATAATGAGCGTTTGTCTTCAACTTATCTTCAACTATTTCCTCAATGAATTTATTGTCCAACTGTTCTTGTATGATATTATCATACAGTCAGTAGCTCTGGATTTTTCCTGAGCTCATGTATTTGTGCTTTCATCTGTCCGAAAACCATGCGATAATTGCTAGGCAAATGTGGTGGATTTAATTTCCATGGTAACCTAACCCAATACTGTCCATCTTTATATTTGACAGTGTCCAAATATTGGTTATAAGTCTGAGACTCTTGTGGGCTTGGTTTATTTACATCAATACCTATCGCATCTAAATCCCACAACTTATCAACTGGTTCATTCATTTCTTCCAGTAATGATAATTTTTGCTGTGGTACATGATCAGCGGTTATTCTCGTAACTAGTACATTTTCCACTGAATCAATATCACCTTCTTTCCCACCTTGAGAGGGAATGGGACCACATATCATGTGGCCTCCTGCTGTTTTCAGCAAGTGAACATCATGTTTACTTACTATATTTTGCACAAAACAGTGATAATAATCACTTCCAATGATTAAATCAATTGGACTAATAGTGTCCGTCTGTATGTCAGGACAGGCTAACTTGACCTTAGCTGCTTTCAGTGCTGCAACTGTTTCTTTTAATCCCTGGATCTGCACAGACTTAGGCAAATCATCTACTACCACAGCTTCTACTGTCTTTTTCCTGTTTCCTAGACCAACAGTGATTCTGGCTAGGTCATATGTCTTGTTTACCAGAATTGTGGAAAAAACCAGCTATTCTAACTGTATTTTGGCATAGGGTTCCCCTCAAGGAAGGTTCCTTGATGTTGGTGAGGGGCTCTTGATTTAGGGAATTGGATCTGTGCTCCAGTTCCCCGAATTAAGCCTGAATGCCTTCCACATCCCCCCCCCCCAGGCGCTGTATAATCCTCCGGGTTTAGCGCTTCCCCCTTGATTATAATAATAATAATGGCATAGGGTTGTTTATTCAGTTTCTGCAACACTGATCTTCTTATGAAGGACCTTTGTGAGCCTTGATCAAATAATGTTAGCACATTGGTTTTGTGTAATTTATTAGATAACTCAACTCGAGCTATCGGGAGAGCAGTTGCTTTAAACTTATCTCTCACATTTAATGCTGTTGCTTGTTGACTTCCTGATTCTGTGGAAGTCTTCTGCTGTTCAGCAAAAGTATTTGGGCATAATGCTGTATGATGCATACCCTTGCATTTAAAACACTTCTTCAGTGAGCATTTTCCTCCCTTGTGTTCACCTAAACACTTGATGCACCTTTTCAGCTGATGAACACGTTGTTTACGTGCCTACATTGATGTGTATTGAATACAATACTGTGCCCAATGTGTTCCATCACAAAGTACACATTTTGGAGTACGTTTATGTGCGACAGTTTGTTTACTGTCTGTTGTATTCACAGCTTGATAAATGCCTATATGGGATTTCCCATTATGTGGTTTAGTGGGAGTAGGTATACTCTTTTTATACTGAGTTGAAGGTTTGTTATCCACTGGATTTGTGGATTTTTCATCTTGTCTCGTTGCTTGCATGCATGAAACTATTGTTTGTAAACCATTGCTAATTTCCTCACAAGTGAAATAGCGTTTATTGAACATAATATTTAATCGTTCAATAGTTTGTGGTGACAACTTATCTTGTACAATACCACTGATAAACCAATCACATTGTCTTAGGTCATATTTAGCACCTAGAGATCTGAGACTATTGTCTAATGTGATTCTAAATGCCTGTAAGTCTGAAAAACAATGTTTGGGTGGCTTCAAGCTTGATATTAAGGCTGCATGTCTAACTCTGGCCTTGTCATCATCAAAGTAATTGTCTGCTAAGACACGTAAGGCTATTTGATAATTGCCTTTAACCACCGGAAATGACTTAATCAGTTCTTAGGGTTCTCCCTTCACAAGACATTTAAGATAATTAAACTTAGCAATCTCATCTATGTCAGTTTGTGAATTTACTATGGATTGAAAACCACTAATGAATTCTTCATAATTATGACCTTGGAAAATAGGTAATGACAGTATCCAAAACATTTTTAATTTCATCCTTAAACGGATCTGATTCAAGAAATTTATTTTCATAATGTGTATAGTCTGAATTAATTATTTCCAGACGTTGTGTAAATAATTCGAATTTGACCTCAAGATCAATCTATGTTTGTATCTTGAGTTAATCCTATACAGACTGAAATTAGATTTTCTAATTGTGTAATCTTAGTCTGTAAAGACTGAAACTGAGTTTTCAAACAAGCCATTTTAATGGTATATTGAAAATTCTAGCACCACACTTAGAGTGTTTAAAAAACACTGTACTGCTATAAACAGCTGAGTTTTTGTTATGCTTAAGTCAGCAATAATCGAGTCAGACACTACTGACCTACTAAGCTTAACCTCAGGGTCAATGACCATGAGGTACACAGTACATGTGGCTGGTGTTTATGGCTTGAGTTTGCTGCGTCAGCCTGACCACGATGATTAATCGTAAATAACGATGTTATACACTTCATTCACTATACACTATAAATGTCACTGTATAACTGTAAATCACACGTGAATATTACTTATATATAAATGTCACTGTTAATATATATTTGAAAGCTTACACTTTATATATAAGTTCCTTTAATATAACAGGTAGATCTATAAGAAACAAACTTTAATGCAATCTTGTCTCTTAATTTCTGTCTATAAACATTATAAACACTATGTGTATATACACTCAGACAAACTGAACATCACTTGGGTTGTTGTTGTCGAAGTCAGCGATTTTCGAGATTGGAGCAGTGGATGCCGGGTGCCATCCCCCGTTTTCTTGTTGGGAGAGTCACCCAGCTCCCGTTTTCTTTGGGTGAACGCTGGGTGAGCGCCCGTTTTCTTTTGGCTGCCCATTCTCTGTGATTGAGTCTGGAGGGACTCATTTATACTCATTTATATTGTAAAACACTAGTTTTACAGCTTTTTTCGAAGGACCTTGGCTCATAGGTTATTTGTACACTGTAGTACAACATATTTGGACCACAGTGTGGTCTTTATCCGGTTCGAGCACGACCAATATGTTGAGAAATGGCTTTACCAGCTAAGTTTAAACAGTGAAAACTTAACTTAAAGACAACTCATCGCCTGCACAGCCGCCCCTGCAGACGAGGTCTAGAAGCTGTCGAAACCATCTCACAACAGGCTGTCAACAATTATAATTTGTAAGATTATAAATTACCCCTAGGGGGTGTTATGTCAGCATATTTCATTCACTGATGGCTGACAAAATACATACTTGTTTGGACTCAAAAGTCCGCACCTAACTGCCGACTATAGGTTGATTACAAACTCCTTGCGACTCAAGAACTGTGCAGTCCCCCGTACTACAAGAAATCCATAACCTACCTTGCTCTTGTAGCATGAGCTATTACCTGGAGTTTACCTGGAGAGAGTTTCGGGGGTCAACGCCCCCGCGGCCCGGTCTGTGACCAGGCCTCCTGGTGGATGAGCGCCTGATCAACCAGGCTGTTGCTGCTGGCTGCACGCAAACCATCGTACGAGCCACAGCCTGGCTGATCAGGAACTGACTTTAGGTTCTTGTCCAGTGCCAGCTTGAAGACTGCCAGGGGTCTGTTGGTAATCCCCCTTATGTGTGCTGGGAGGCAGTTGAACAGTCTCGGGCCCCTGACACTTATTGTATGGTCTCTTAACGTGCTAGTGACACCCCTGCTTTTCATTGGGGGATGGTGCATCGTCTGCCAAGTCTTTTGCTTTCGTAGTGAGTGATTTTCGTGTGCAAGTTCGGTACTAGTCCCTCTAGGATTTTCCAGGTGTATATAATCATGTATCTCTCCCTCCTGCGTTCCAGGGAATACAGGTTTAGAAACCTCAAGCGCTCCCAGTAATTGAGGTGTTTTATCTCCGTTATGCGTGCCGTGAAAGTTCTCTGTACATTTTCTAGGTCGGCAATTTCACCTGCCTTGAAAGGTACTGTTAGAGTGCAGCAATATTCCAGCCTAGATAGAACAAGTGACCTGAAGAGTGTCATCATGGGCTTGGCCTCCCTAGTTTTGAAGGTTCTCATTATCCATCCTGTCATTTTTCTAGCAGATGCGATTGATACAATGTTATGGTCCTTGAAGGTGAGATCCTCCGACATAATCACTCCCGGGTCTTTGACGTTGGTGTTTTGCTCTATTTTGTGGCCAGAATTTGTTTTGTACTCTGATGAAGATTTAATTTCCTCATGTTTACCATATCTGTTCTTCACACCTTCGACAGATATCGGTGACTTGATAGAAGCTGAAGTGTCCTTGGATGTCCACGTCTTCCATAGTCTAGGAAATCGCACACTGGTACACTATGTTCCACAAGATTTGTCTTTATTGTTCACAATCTTATCACTAAAGAAGCTGATCACACTTCTCTTAAGTGTTTATTGTGTTTTATGAGATACTTTGTTCACACTAATGCACAGATCAGTGTTCTTTGTTGGTTATCCTGGCGTCAGTGTCACTCTCAGTAGAGTCAAAAGTAATCTGAAGACGCCACAGCGCCCCACGGCGTTACTCCCCTAGCACAAAAAAAAAGCTGATATAGTACTTTTGCTTCCTTGCCACTTCCTCGATGAAGCAAAGCAAAATGTTTGTTTCTTGCTGTCTTAAGCATAGACAACAATGTCCACTATCTTTACTATGGTAATAAAGTGGGAGCAAGATTTTCCTTAATTTTCCTGCTAAAGTAAGAGATGAACTGTCTTTTATTAAGCTACACTTTGCAACACAGGACTGCAAGGAGCAGCGGTCACTTGACCACGTCGCATACTCGTACGGCATCTGTGATCAATTACTCACTGTAGCAGTAAACAAGACGCTTGCCCCTTCTGAGAGGGCTGGGCCCCTCAGGGTTGAAAGGGGCTGAAGGGGCTGAAGGGGGCTGATACCCCCTCCTGGAGAAAATTTCTCCACAAATGCTTATGACTTGTATTATTTTGTAATGACTCGATAGGGTTTGTAGTGAGGCACATACGTATGTTTTAGAGAATTTCCTTTATCTGGGGTTAGTTGAGGATGAGTATGTATTTGTTTTATTGAGATTATGATGTAGGTCATTCCGTTTAGTGACTAATGTGAAGGTTGTGATTGATATGTTTTCTTGTGAATATTCTTTTTTTTTTTTTGTATTGAGCCTTTGTCATATGTCACAGTAATACTATGTAAACTATATATACCTGAAAGAAATTCGATTCAATGATGTTTATATAATTCATTATCTGAACCTGTTACTGAGGTCACCTGTAAGTTATGTCCTTGTTAGGTTTCTTGTAAATAGGGTTCAGATACCCATTCTTCTTAATGTTACGTATGTTATACAGCAATATTTGCGAGTGTATATGTGCAGTCTCTTTGTGTCAGTTAATTTGTGTCGTGTTTATTTTGTCAGTGTATGTTATCTAGGATTGAGATCCTTAATGTATTCATTTTAAATTTTATTTAAGGGGTTTTATGTTAAGCTGTGTTGTTTTTAAATAAAATATAAAAAAAATCTCAGATTAGTAACTATGTTGAATATCTTATTAATTTTGTGAGAAATTATGTGGATGAATTTTTACAAGTACGATCTTTAATTAATCTTTCACCAATATAACTGGGGAGAACTCTAACACACTGATGTTGATGTACCTCAGAGACATGTGGGACTTTAGGAAAAACAAGTTTCTGATATTTTTCCCCCTTCAGTGCCTACCAACTAAGGTCTATGCTCCTCAACTCACACTTCAGGGCCTTAAATTAGGAACATATGGTTCCTGAATAAATACTAGAAATAAATTTACGCCAGTAAACCAAGCTTATTAATAGGGTTGTTAAGTGAATATTTATTAATTGACAATGTGACTTAACTCATCTAATTCTTTTGCATTAATATTATACACTACAATGGTCCAATTGCAATGTGAAAAACAAATGCAAAACATAAGTATTACTTGCCAAGATATTGGTGATATATCTTAACGCCTCCCTAGTAGGCTTGTGATGTAGTCCAGCTGGGCTTGTGAGGTCTCTGGGGAGACCTAATTTAACCAATTATAGGGTCACACCTTGCCTTGGCAGACGTCTGTAGCCACGCCCACGTCTGAGGTCTTTTGTTCTTGACGCCTCAGACCTAGGCGTCAGGTCGTACACGTGGTTGTGGAGGGTGCTTGGACCACCATAAAAGCCCAAGGAAGAGCATGATCATGAGATTCGAGCGGAGCTGCTGCTGGGGTGCAGAGCTCCTGAGCAGAGACTTCGGGCGGAGCTGCTGCTGGGGTGCAGGGCTCGGGAGAAGGCTGCTGAAGTCTCTGGAGGAGACTGTTGGAGGCATTGGGCAGAGTACTGGCTTGGCGCAGTACTCGTGCTGTGTAGGTCTTGGGACCTGTGGCTTAGTTCCTGTAGTGAACTGTCCTCTGTACAATATTGTAAGTTACATTCATTTTGGTCAAGTTGATTGTATTCCCTGTCTCACTGCTTATGTGTACCACCCCATTTATCTAAACCACAATAATGTTCTGTTCCCAAATATATTATTGTACAAAGACTTAATAATAAACTGTGTTTGAGTAGAATAGTAATATTCACTGTCCCTGTTACTTGCTATTCATATTTCTTATATTTTATTATGTTTATATATGAGTGAAGAGTGGGCGAGGCATATGTTAGTGAGTATTGTAGAGTTAATGAGAGTGTCGTGGTGGTCACCACTGACCTGTCATTACCTACCTGCCTCCGCTAATCATCTCACTCCTAACACCGCGCCAGCCTCTCCCCTGCCTACATAATCCCTTACTCCCAAATTACCTCCCTACATGACATGGTGTCTAAGCGGTGGTGGTTTTTCTTATTTTTATAGTAGGAACCAGTCCCATGTGCCTTATTTTTGACTGCTCGGTTATACTTATGTTATGCTACCATTTTTTTTCTTGTGTGTGTAAAGTTAAAGTAAATATCAGTGTGATATTATAATCCTAGTGACCTTAACTGACCTTTTTTTCAGACGGTGGGTCTGAGTAATTGTTTGGGTGTAATATTATATTTGGTGGAGTTGGTTGTTGGTTTGAGATAAATGGTGGAGAATATCAGTATTTGGGTGAGACTTTTGGGGGAAGCAATTACTGGCCGAAATTGAATATTTACAGAGGAACGAGGAGTCACCCAGCCCGCCTTGGAAGACTCACCCACAACTATCACCCATTGAAGAGTTGCCTATGATTGCTGTCCACCTGATGTGCCCAGTCACCAAACTGATGTGCCCAGTCACCCAGCTGATGTGCCCAGTCACCCAGCTGATGTGCCCCAGTAGATGTATTGCTGCCCTGGTCTGTCATCAATTGTAGTGGGTGTCTGTCTGCGTCACCCAGCCTCTGTGATCATCACCCGCGGACCGCACCTGCTGTTGATGACCTGAAGTGACCTCACCTCACCTCCAGCAACTGACCATAGCCTGCTACTGCTGATGTCGGCTGCTGTGATGATGTTGAGATGCTGTGGCCGTGCTGTGTGCTGCTGTGATGTTGAATGCTTCAGCCGTGCTGAGATGCTGGGACCGTGCTGCGATGCTGTAGCCATGCTGCGATGCTGTGGCCGTGCTGTGTGCTGCTGTGATACGGCCGTGCTGTGATGTTGAGATGCTGCGGTCGTGCGGTGATGTTGAGATGCTGCGGCCGTGCTGTGATGCTGGGACCGTGCTGGGATGCTGTGGCCGTGCTATGTGCTGCTGTGATACGGCCGTGCTGCGATGCTGCCTAGCTCAAAAGGAGGAGATGGCGGTGATGCTGTAGTGGTGTGTGAGGGATTCTGGCTGGTGTGCCAGGACAGGAGAATCTACTATGATGGAGCTGCCATCCTCCGAGATATGAAAGGAAGTGAGCCGCGGAGATGGACTCCAGCTGCTGGGACCAGCCTGCTTTCAAGGGCGGAATGGAGGTGTATCCTGCCTTGTTGGTCGATCTGTACGACCGGTATGCGGGGATGTCCTGCCAGCCATGAGAGACAGTTGAGAGTGTGAGATGTCCCCAGCCTACTTTGACTTGCCAGAAGTGTTAGTGTTACCTGTGTGAAATAAGGTGACCTTGAAAACGGTCCAGTGATTATGGCCGCCTTGTTTTATGAGGCCAGTGAATCCTAGTAGTGGCATAGGATAATGGAGGGTCTTAGCTGCGATGCCTGCCCTGTCTCGATTTTCAGATGTAGTGTGCATGTGAAGTGTGCCGAAAATGCGACCTTGGTGGTCGTGAAGTGGTCCAGTTGCAGTTACTTGAAAGAATGGAACCCGTTGGAGCAGTTTTCCACGCCATAGGAGCCTAGAGAGGTTTGGCCCAATGGTTAACGTGCGAGGGTGACTAGCATTGGCTAGTGCATTTCTAGTAGAAGTAGGGAAGGCACTGGAGCCCGATATTTAGGTTTAAGGAGAAATAACGGGTAAGGAGGCTTTGCACCAGAGACCAACTATTATGCTGGCCAACTGCCAGAGGTACTGATTATGCTGCCTTGTGGTAGTTGAGGAGGTTGAGGGAAATATAATTGTATTATGTATAATTTTGTCTTTGTATTGTAATAGATTTAAGGGATTAGGATTAAAATAGTCTAATAACTAGGACAAATTGTCCTAGTTCTCAGATATTTTAAATTGGGGGAGAAAGGGGGATGTGATGTAGTCCAGCTGGGCTTGTGAGGTCTCTGGGGAGACCTAATTTAACCAATTATAGGGTCACACCTTGCCTTGGCAGACGTCTGTAGCCACGCCCACGTCTGAGGTCTTTTGTTCTTGACGCCTCAGACCTAGGCGTCAGGTCGTACACGTGGTTGTGGAGGGTGCTTGGACCACCATAAAAGCCCAAGGAAGAGCATGATCATGAGATTCGAGCGGAGCTGCTGCTGGGGTGCAGGGCTCGGGAGAAGGCTGCTGAAGTCTCTGGAGGAGACTGTTGGAGGCATTTTGCAGAGTACTGGCTTGGCGCAGTACTCGTGCTGTGTAGGCCTTGGGACCTGTGGCTTAGTTCCTGTAGTGAACTGTCCTCTGTACAATATTGTAAGTTACATTCATTTTGGTCAAGTTGATTGTATTCCCTGTCTCACTGCTTATGTGTACCACCCCATTTATCTAAACCACAATAATGTTCTGTTCCCAAATATATTATTGTACAAAGACTTAATAATAAACTGTATTTGAGTAGAATAGTAATATTCACTGTCCCTGTTACTTGCTATTCATATTTCTTATATTTTATTATGTTTATATATGAGTGAAGAGTGGGCGAGGCATATGTTAGTGAGTATTGTAGAGTTAATGAGAGTGTCGTGGTGGTCACCACTGACCTGTCATTACCTACCTGCCTCCGCTAATCATCTCACTCCTAACACCGCGCCAGCCTCTCCCCTGCCTACATAATCCCTTACTCCCATATTCCCCACTTATATCCTATTCAGTCATTACCCCCCTACATGACAGGCTGAGAAATTAAGATTTTTCAATACCTAGCTACCTTACCTGTTCTGTGGTAATTAAAATACACTTAAAGGTGCTCACACATAATTCCAATATACTTAGCGATGCAATTCCTCATCCAGACGATAACACGTTGTGAGGGAAAAGCCTTAATGGGGTTAGGGTTGTTCAGACAGCCAGGAACCATTAGCGAGTTACTGCCGGCACTTACATCTAGCGGGCTGGGGCGAAACCCCAGTCCCTGGTTGTCTAAGGTGCTTTAATTTCTACTCCTGGTAGTATTAACATTACCTGGTGTGGGTTGAAGTTTGGAGATTCACTTCTCCTCCACTCTTCTCCTGATCAGGTAAGGTGATCTACCAGGAGTATTTCTGGTCGTTGTTATACCATTAAGATGGCTTACCATCCTCTGTTTTGTTAAATGTAGTATTTGCATAACTGTTGGTAACCTGCTTAATTTTTTTATTAGCTCTGCTGCTGGCCTGGTCATCCAAGGTATAGACACCAGATATGGGAGCAAGATACTCGTCTATTGGACCAAGTAACACAGTCCGACTACTCCTGGCCTTTTTCATCCTACTTGTGGTGCTTCAACCAAGTAGTACTGGAGGTTCCACAACATCGGACTGATACCATCCGCCCAGGATAACGTATACCTTTTCTTCAACATCAGAGAACCATCATGGGCCTTACATACTCCTGCCCATCCACTGTTCAGGTGGATGGCGTTCCTCATCCAGACGTTATCACATAATGTTTTATCATAATCAACATTAATCTGACAAGATATTTCAGATATCTGAACATATACAGATACACCAACCATTTGTTCTTTCTTTCGTTACAAGAATCAGTCGATAATTTTCTTATGGGCTCTAACGAACCTCGATTTACTCTGCACCAATTAAGGTTCTGTTTTTCCATTACACTATATCCGATGATCTCTATTCAAAACGATAATATTATTCACATATTTATTTATAATCAGTGATATTTCCAGGTGTGTAGTACATTTTCTTAATCAGAATATTAGATTTTCCAACATAACCTTTACGTTTTAATTAACTGATTACCGTAGATAAGTAAATTATAGGGGATGTTGGCTCTCCTGTGGCTTACCTTTTAAGTCACATCAACACTACACACCTATACTAACTTATATAAACACTTGTGTACTTCAATTATTTCACAAATTACAGGAGAATTATCAAAATCTTCTACAAATTTCATCATACAAATATTACGGGTTACAAATACGCGAAGCTCTCAGGAGCATTGGAAGAAAAACTCCTTTTGACCCTGGATTCAAGACTGGAATATTGAATATAAGGCGACACAGTTGACTCCTTTACACTGGAATTCCAGAACTAATAAACACCTCAAATGATGTAGTTAAATTTTTGACAGTAAAGATCGAAAATCTTATCCGTGTGGTGGTATACAAGCCTCCGGATGCAACTTCCCAGCAATTCCAGGAGCAGCTTTTGAAAACTGAAGGATATCAATTGGAGGATATCAACTTGAGACACCTATAATGGAGGAGTGTAGAAAACAATGTTTTTAGCAGAGATCACCCCAGGAGACAGCTTAGATAAAAATTCACACACACACACACACACACACACACACACACACACACACACACACACACATACACACACACATAGCAGCAAAAGCCAAATCTGACCCGAAGCTGTTATACAGCCACATCAGGAGGAAAACAACAGTCAAGGACCAGGTAATCAGGCTAAGGAAGGAAGGAGACACAACAAGAAATGACCGTGAAGTATGTAACTCGTTAAACAAGAGATTCAAAGAAGTGTTCACAGAGGAGACAGAAGGGGCTCCAGAAAGACGGAGAGGTGGGGCACACCACCAAGTGCTGGACACAGTACACACAACCGAGGAAGAAGTGAAGAGGCTTTTGAGTAAGCTAGATACCTCAAAGGCAATGGGGCCGAATAACATCTCTCCATGGGCCCTGAGAGAGGGAGCAGAGGCGCTATGTGTACCCCTAACAACAATATTCAATACAACTATCGAAACAGGGAGATTGCCTGAGGCATGGAAGACAGCAAATGTAGTCCCAATCTTTAAAAAAGGAGACAGACATGAAGCACTAAACTACAGACCAGTGTCACTAACATGTATAGTAAGATTATCAGAAGAGTGGTGGAACACCTAGAAAGAAATTATCTCATCAACAGCAGCCAACATGGTTTCAGGGACGGGAAATCCGATGTCACAAACGTACTAGAGTTCTACGACATGGTGACAGCAGTAAGACAAGAGAGGGGTGGGTGGATTGCATTTTCTTGGACTGCAAGAAGGCGTTTGACAGAGTTCCACACAAGAGATTAGTGCAAAAACTGGAGGACCAAGCATGGCTAACAGGGAAGGCACTACAATGGATCAGGGAATACTTGTCAGGAAGACAGCAGCGAGTCATGGTACGTGGCGAGGTGTCAGAGTGGGCACCTGTGACCAGCGGAGTCCCACAAGGGTCAGTCCTAGGACCAGTGCTGTTTTTGGTGTTTGTGAACGACATGACGGAAGGAATAGACTCCGAAGTGTCCCTGTTTGCAGATGACGTGAGGTTAATGAGAAGAATTCATTCGATCGAAGACCAGGGATCTGGACAGGCTGCAGACCTGGTCCAGCAATTGGCTCCTGGAGTTCAACCCCACCAAGTGAAAAGTCATGAAGATTGGGGAAGGGCAAAGAAGACTGCAGACGGAATAGAGTCTAGGGGGCCAGAGACTACAAACCTCACTCAAGGAAAAAGATCTTTGGGTGAGTATAACACCAGGCACATCTCCTAAAGAGCACATCAACCAAGTAACTGCTGTAGCATATGGGCACCTAGCAAACCTCAGAACAGCATTCTGACATCTTAATAAGGAATCGCTCATGACCCTGTACACCGTGTACGTTAGGCCCATATTGGAGTATGCGGCACCAGTTTGGAACCCACACCTAACCAAGCACGTAAAGAAATTAGAGAAAGTGCAAAGGTTTGCAACAAGACTAGTCCCAGAGCTAAGAGGAATGTCCTACGAGGAGAGGTTAAGGGAAATCAACCTGACGACACTGGAGGAC
Source organism: Cherax quadricarinatus (assembly GCF_038502225.1). Lineage (NCBI taxonomy): Eukaryota > Metazoa > Arthropoda > Malacostraca > Decapoda > Parastacidae > Cherax > Cherax quadricarinatus. The sequence goes on along the minus strand of NC_091346.1, from coordinate 12,510,822 downwards.
AGGAGAGATAGGGGGGACATAATGACGACATACAAACTACTGAGAGGAATTGACAAGGATGTTCCAGAGATGGGACACGGCAACAAAGGGACACAGTTGGAAGTTGAAGACACAGATGAATCACAGGGATGTTAGGAAGTATTTATTCAGCCATAGAGTAGTCAGGAAGTGGAATAGCTTGGGAAGCGATGTAGTGGAGGCAGGATCCATACATAGCTTTAAGTAGAGGTATGATAAAGGGAGAGTGACCTAGTAGCGACCAGTGAAGAGGCGGGGCCAGGAGCTTGGACTCGACCCCTGCAACCTCAACTAGATGAGTGTACACACACACAAACACACACTAGTTATTAAATCTCTGCACCAAGCTCATCTTTAATCAGCAAATAATAGAGCCTACAAGCCTAAAAAATACACTGGACCTCGTCTTCACTAACAATGATGATCTGACTCACGAAATCGTAATGACACGATTGCAAACAAACCATACCACGGGCGGGATTTGAACCCGCGGTCAGAGAGTCTCAAAACTCCAGACCGTCGCGTTAGCCCGTGGTATGGTTTAATGATGATCTGATGCGTAATATAACCATATCAAAGGCAATACACTCAGATCACAACATAATGTATGCACAGAGCTCCTGACCATCAAAATGTGATCAGTTATGAGGATGCCTTCACCACATTCAACTTCAAAAACAAAAATATATAGTAGAAACAAATCAAAAATATCCTAAATTAAACAAGCTGGGAAGGGATCCTAAACAACACGGATCCGAACGTTTGCCAAGAAAGCATTAACTCTGTGGTACTTGAGGTCTGCTCAAGGCACATTCCTTTAAGAAAAGAAAGATGTAAACTAGAAAGAGAGAGATGGTCCTTATACAGGCGAAGGTGAAGAATCACAGAGCTGCTGAGAGGGGCCAGTATATCTGAAGTACGAAAGGAGGCACTGGTCGGAGAAATAGCAAATATCAAACTTAAGCTTAATAAATCTTACAGGAGTCAAGAATCTCAGGAAAAAACTTAAAGCAACAAATGAAACTGAAAGAAACACAAAATACTTATTTTCTTATCCCATATCTAAGAACATAAGAAGGAACACTGCACCAGGCCTACTGGCCTATGCGAGGCAGGTTCAATTCACCCACTGTCTGAAGCCAATGCCTTAAGGTAATCAGGTCAGGTCACATTCACTAAGGAAGGAGCACGGCAACTGACCTAGTAGCACAAGCTAGTCAGATCCAACTCACACCCACCCACACCCACTCATGCCTTTATCTAGCCTTTATTCTAAAGTCCCAGTATGACTCGGTGTTTAGCAAGCCATTAATCAAACTAAGGGTCGACAATCTCAATGATTTTTTATGACCGAAACTCCAAATTTGGTCATTTAAAAAATCTCTGATATTATGCTAACACCACAAGACTTCAAAAAGGTAATAAATGACCTGCTCATGCACCTGCCCAGGCCCGGACTCGTGGAACTCTGTATTAATCAAGAACTGTGAAGAAGTCCCTATTGTGTGCATTTAGCATTCTATGGAGGGGGAGCATGGACACAGGGGTCATCCCACAGTTACTAAACACAACAAACACACCCCCACTCTGGTGGCCTGGTGGTTAACGCTCTCGCTTCACACGGCGAGGGCCTGGGTTCGATTCCCAGCCAGAGTAGAAACATTGGACGTGTTTCTTTCCACCTGTTGTCTATGTTCCCCATCAGTAAAATGGGTACCTGGGTGTTAGTCGACTGGTGTGGGTCGCATCCTGGGACACTGACCTAATTTGCCCGAAATGCGGAGCATAACAAGGGACTTTCTACATAATAGTATGTCATTGTTATCAGCCAGGACTGTATACCCTCTACATGTACTTGTAGTAAAATAAAGATGTTATTATTATTATTATAATATTATTATTATTATTATTATTATTATTATAAGTTGGCAGTAAAGCAATTGCAAAAGTGCGACCATGGTATAATAGTGCACAGAATGTGTGATAAGGGAATAGCAGGAAAATGTGGTAGATGGATCTATAACTTCCTAATAAACAGAACACAAAGAACAATAGTAAACAGAACAAAGTCTGAGGCAGGTATTATGAAAAGCTCTGTTCCACAAGGTACGGTACTCACTCCCATCTTGTTCCTCATCAGAGAACATAGACAGAGAAGTAAGCCACAGCACCGTGTCTTCCTTTGCGGATGACAACCAGATTTCTATGACAGTATCATCCATCGAAGACTCCAAATGGACACCAACCAAATCTTTAACTGGGCCACAGAAAACAGTATGAAGTTCAATGAAGAGAAATTTCAAATACTCCGATATGAAAAACTTGAGGAAATTAAAACTGTATCAGAGTATAAAATAAATTTCAATCACACGACGAAAAAATTAAGGTGAAGGACCTGGAGTGATGTCAGAGGATCTCACTTTCAAAGACCACAACAATGTATTTACCGCATCTGCTAGAAAAGGATAGGATGGATAGTAAGAACCTTCAAAACTAGGGTTGCCAAGCCCATGATGATTGTCTTCAAATCACTTGTTTTCTCTAGGCTGGAATGCTGCTGTACACTAACGGCCCCCTTTAAGGCAGGCGAAATTGCTGACCTGGAGAATATACAGAGAACCTTTATGGCACACAAGAACGATAAAGCACCTAAATTACTGGGAATGGTTGAAGTCCCATGATTTGTATTCCCTGGAATCCAGGCAAGATAGTTTGGTGATAATATACACTTGGAAAGTCCTAGAGGTATTAGTACCAAATTTGCACACGAAAATCACTCCCTACAAAAGCAAAAGACTCGGCAAGAGATGCATTACCCCTCCAATGAAAAGCAGGGGCCCCACTAGTACACTAAGAGGCAACGCAATAAGTGTCAGCGGCCCAAGACTGTTCAACTGCCTCTCAGCACACTGAAGGAGTATTACCAATAGATCCCTGGCTGTCTTCATGAAGGCGCTGGAGATGCACCTAAAATCAGTACCGTGATCAGCCAGGCTGTGGTTCATACGTCGGTTTATGCACAGCTAACAGTAACAGCCTGGTTGATCAGACCCCGATCCACCATGAGGCCTGGTCACAGACCGGAATCACATGACTTTTCTCTTGTGAGTTTTGATGTCACAGCATTATTTACTAGACTCCCTACCCTTGATTTGCTCACGTATCTAGAAGAACTACAACACCTCTCTATGCCCTACCCGACCAACACAATTATTGAACTCATTAAGTATTGTGTTACGGACTGTAAATTCCCATTTGAAGGTAAATACTTCGCTCAAAATCAAGGCTCGGCCATAGGAAATCCGCTTAGTCCATTACTCAGCAACTTGAATAAAATTCTTTGAGACTAGAATCCATAAAAATATCCTCCTAGTAAAGCCAAGTGGTTCTGATATGTAGACGATGTTGTTTGTGGCCTAGAGATTACGACAGTGATGGATTCCATCCAAAACTCAGTGATTTAGATCCTTCAATTTAATTCACAACAGAGCACGAGGTAGATAAATTGCCTTTCTAAAACATCATATTGACAGGAAATTTAAATTTAGAGTGTACAAGAAATCAAGAAATGTGTCGCCATATATTCACTATTATTCTAATCATTAATCGAGGGTGAAAGTGAGTGTTATCTCTACAGTGGTCCTGAGAGCTTTGCGTATTTGTTGCCAGTTATATTTGGATAATGAAATTAATAAGAGATGGAACATAGGTACTCAAGTGAGATAACTTAGGGATTTTGTTGAGGAGGCGTTAATGGCAGCCAAGTAGACTTTCTACAGGACTGAACTTAGAGAGGTACCTTCCAAGAAAAATATACTGGTTTTGCCTTACAATGAGAATATGAGCAGCCTGCATGATGCATTAGAAAAGCACAGTATAAATATTGCCTTCAACAACATCAGAACAGTGAAATAGAAGTTGATTAAAAATGTACTATTCAACATCGTTGGTGGGGTTTATAAGGTCTCATGTACACTTGTTCTATTTCATCTGCCGGGCAGATTAGTCCATCATCAGTACTCGGTAAGGACTGCTCAGGAGTCAGACACTATCTTTAATCACATTAGTACTTGAAATTATCCGCCGAGTCATATAGCAGCTCAGGTCATTTTACCCAATAGTTCCATTGGAAAGGAACATAATTGAATCCTCTCTCATTAAATGAGACAGGAATCCATTATATAATTAAAAAGATGGAACGTGTGAACTCGACAGATATTTAGTAGTCAATTGTCCACAATCTTTATCAAGGATGCTATATAAAATTCCTGGATTGCTCATTGTGTAACGGGTCCTCTCGGCATCTGTCCGTCACAGTTCACACTTCTGAGATCCTGCCAACCTGTGTCAAAAATTGGGATGTGCCAGGAAGGTGTAAAATTAACACCCCCGTATGTAGGTGACAGTATGCTCATGTTAGAGTTCAACTTATCTGTTTACGTTTTGAGGGTAAACTATGATAGTCTGTTGTACATGTTTAGCCTCGTTGGAAACATCTCCCACAAGTGGGTCAAAGTGATCATGTGCTCCTGTTATTTCTAAACAAATATTTCTAGTGCCTGTTTGCTGTAATATTGTAATAGGTAGACAGAAGTACTGTTTCAACAGTAGTTAGTAGCTATGGTAGTAGTTAGTCAATTTTGACCCTACATACGAGTGCAGTTACCCAAGTATATGTAACATATATGGTAACAGACGCGAGTTTCGTAGATGACATGTGTATGTGACTCTTCTAGTATAGCATAGGGAGGTTAAGGGATGGAATCTTTGTTGACGACACTCTCTGAAACATTCTCTGATCTAGACTTACGTAGTTTAGCATCATTTAATCCTCACCATTTCTTTTATAGGCCATGTGCCTATAATGTGAGTGATTTTTCGAGTGGTGCGTAAATTTGTATTTCTATATTTTAGGCTTTATTGTCATCTCGGGTCATCTGACACAGGCGAGATAAGAGGGGCAGCATAGATCTTGACAAGATCTGAGTGTCAGTCTGGCATCTCTACCTACACTGGTCACCATTCCACATGTAGCCGATCACCCAATCAGCTACACAACATTCTAGCAGCCTTTACACAGTTATAACTCCAGAGTTTCATGGTTGTACATTACTGGTGACTCAACTGTTTAACAAGTGTTGTGATGGACAGATGATCCCAGCATCTCTGTTCCTCAAAATCTCTACTTGTGTTGGGGTCACTGTCTACTCAGTGGGTCAACAGTCAGGTCCACCTGTGACCCCCACCATCGTCATCAACAGGTCCACCTGTGACCCCCACCATCGTCATCAACAGGTCCACCTGTGACCCCCACCATCGTCATCAACAGGTCAACCTGTGACCCCCACCATCGTCATCAACAGGTCCACCTGTGCCCCCCACCATCGTCATCAACAGGTCCACCTGTGACCCCCACCATCGTCATCAACAGGTCCACCTGTGACCCCCACCATCGTCATCAACAGGTCCACCTGTGACCCCCACCATCATCAACAGGTCCACCTGTGACCCCCACCATCGTCATCAACAGGTCCACCTGTGACCCCCACCATCGTCATCAACAGGTCAACCTGTGACCCCCACCATCGTCATCAACAGGTCAACCTGTGACCCCCACCATCGTCATCAACAGGTCTACCTGTGACCCCCACCATCGTCATCAACAGGTCCACCTGTGACCCCCACCATCGTCATCAACAGGTCCACCTGTGACCCCCACCATCGTCATCAACAGGTCCACCTGTGACCCCCACCATCGTCATCAACAGGTCCACCTGTGACCCCCACCATCGTCATCAACAGGTCCACCTGTGACCCCCACCATCGTCATCAACAGGTCCACCTGTGACCCCCACCATCGTCATCAACAGGTCCACCTGTGACCCCCATCGTCATCAACAGGTCCACCTGTGACCCCCACCATCGTCATCAACAGGTCCACCTGTGACCCCCACCATCGTCATCAACAGGTCCACCTGTGACCCCCACCATCGTCATCAACAGGTCCACCTGTGACCCCCACCATCGTCATCAACAGGTCCACCTGTGACCCCCACCATCGTCATCAACAGGTCCACCTGTGACCCCCACCATCGTCATCAACAGGTCCACCTGTGACCCCCACCATCGTCATCAACAGGTCCACCTGTGACCCCCACCATCGTCATCAACAGGTCCACCTGTGACCCCCACCATCGTCATCAACAGGTCCACCTGTGACCCCCACCATCGTCATCAACAGGTCCACCTGTGACCCCCACCATCGTCATCAACAGGTCCACCTGTGACCCCCACCGTCGTCATCAACAGGTCCACCTGTGACCCCCACCATCGTCATCAACAGGTCCACCTGTGACCCCCACCATCGTCATCAACAGGTCCACCTGTGACCCCCACCATCGTCATCAACAGGTACACCTGTGACCCCCACCATCGTCATCAACAGGTACATATTAGCTTTGAGTCACTAATTATTTATATATTTCATTTTTCATTTCTTTGCTTTAAGTAGGATTAATTTCATGTTTAAGTGTTTTATATATACTATCTTTTTGTTATTATGTTATCATTTTTTATTATTTTATCATTGATTTTTCTATCTTTTAATTTCCATAAGAAGGAACCAGCCTAATACAATACTCCTTGAAGGTTTGATAGAGCTGTGTGTGTGTGTGTGTGTGTGTGTGTGTGTGTGTGTGTGTGTGTGTGTGAGTGTATGTAGGTGATCAGGCTAAGGAAAGAAGATGGGGATCTCACAAGAAACGATCAAGAGGTATGTGAGGAGCTCAAAACGAGATTTAAGGAAGTATTTACAGTGGAGACAGGAAGGACTCTGGGAAGACAGAACAGAGGGGGACACCAACAAGGAATATACCAACAAGTGCTGGATGACATACACACAACTGACGAGGCGGTGAAGAAGCTTCTAGGGATCTTGATACCTCAAAGGCAATGGAACCGGACAACATTTCACCGTGGGTCCTTAGAGAGGGAGCAGAAACGCTGTGTGTGCCACTCATCACAATCTTCAACACATCCCTTGAAACTGGGCAACTACCTGAGGTATGGAAGACGGCAAAGGTAGTTTCCATTTTAAAGAAAGGAGACAGAAAAGAGGCCCTAAACTATAGACCAGTTTCACTGACGTGTATAGTATGCAAAGTCATGGAGAAGATTATCAGGAGGAGAGTGGTGGAGCACTTGGAACGGAACAAGAGTATAAACGACAACCAGCACGGATTCGTGGAAGGCAAATCCTGTGTCACAGACCTTCTGGAGTTTCATGATAAAGTGGCAGAAGTAAGACACGAGAGAGAGGGGTGTACTGATTGCATTTTCTTGGACTGCAAGAAAGCCTTCGACACAGTTCCTCAAAAGAGATTAGTGCAGAAGCTAGAGGATCAGGCGCGTATAACAGGAAGGGCACTGCAGTGGATCAGAGAATACCTGACAGGGAGGCAATAACGAGTCATGGTACGTGGTGAGGTATCACAGTGGGCACCTGTGACAAGCGGGGTCCCACAGGGATCGGAATATGTTGGAATATGTGAATGACGTGATGGAAGGGATAGACTTAGAAGTGTCCCTGTTCGCGGATGATGTGAAGCTAATAAAGAGAATTAAATCAGGTGAGGATCAGGCAGGACTTCAAAGAGACCTGGACAGGCTGGACACTTGGTCCAGGAACTGGCTTCTCGAATTTAACCCCTCCAAATGCAAAGTCATGAGGATCAGGGAAGGGCAAAGAAGACCTCAGACAGAGTATACGCTAGGTGGTCAAAGACTGCAAACCTCACTCAAGGAAAAGGATCTTGGGGAGAGTATAACACCGAGCAAGTCTCCGGAAGCATACATCAACCAGGTAACTGCTGCGGCATATGGGCGCCTAGCAAATCTGAGAATAGCGTTCCAATACCTTAGTAAGGAATCGTTCAAGACACTGTGCTCCGTGTACGTCAGGCCCATACTGGAGTATGCAGCACCAGTCTGGAACCCACACCGGGTCAAGCACGTCAAAAAATTAGAGAAAGTGCAAAGGTTTGCGACAAGGTTAGTTCCAGAGCTATGGGGAATGTCCTATGAAGAAAGGTTAGGGGAAATCTTCCTGACGACGTTGGAGGACAGAAGGGTTAGGGGAGACATGATAACGGCATACAAAATACTGCGTGGAATAGACAAGGCGGGCAGAGACAGGATGTTCCAGAGAGAGGACACAGAAACAACGGGTCATTCTTGGAAGCTGAAGATTTAGATGAGCCAAAGGAAGTATTTCTTCAGTCTTAGGGTAGTCACAAAGTGGAAAAGTCTAGGAAGTGATGTACTGGAGGCAGGAACCATACATAGCTTTAAGACGAGGTATGATGAAGCTCATGAAGCAGGGAGAGAGAGGACCTAGTAGCGTTCAGTGACGAGGCGGGGCCAGGAGCTGAGTCTTGACCCCTGCAACCACAATTAGGGAAAACACACACAGTAATCGACATGTGCCATGGACAAAATGGTGACTAACACACATACACGGACACACATAACTAACATAGACGCACGCATGTACAACAGACCTAGTGTCTAACCGACATGTGGCATGGACAGAATGGTAACTAACACACATACACACACACACACACACATCAACCAGATAACTGCTGCAGCATATGGGCACCAGGCAAATCTGAAAATAGCGTTCCGATACATTAGAAAGGAATCGTTCAAGACACTATACCGTGTACGTCAGTCCATATTGGAGTATGCAGCACCTGTTTGGAACCCACACTTGGTCAAGCACGTCAAGAAATTAGAGAAAGTGCAAAGGTTTGCGACAAGGTTAGTTCCAGAGCTAAGGGGAATGTCCTACAAAGAAAGGTTAAGGGAAATCGGCCTGACGACACTGGAGGACAGGAGGGTCAGGGGAGACATGATAACGACATACAAAATATTGCGCGCACAGAAACACGATGTTCCAGAGAGGGGACACAGAAACAAGGGGTCACAACTGGAAGTTGAAGACCCAGATGAGTCAAAGGGATGTTAGGAAGTATTTCTTCAGTCATAGAGTAGTCTGGAAGTGGACTACAAGTGAGGTAGTGGAGGCAGGAACCATACATAGCTTTAAGATGAGGTATGATAAAGCTCATGGAGCAGGGAGAGAGAGGACCTAGTAGAACTCAGTGAAGAGGCGGGGCCAGGAGCTGAGTCTCGACCCCTGCAACCACAATTAGGCGAGTACAATTAGGTGAGGTGAGTACACACACACACACACACACACACACACACACATCCTAAGGGCTGTCAAAGACATAGAAACCAACAAACTCTGCTTAATGTGTTTGGTGATTCGAATAATAATAATAATATAGGTATGGACATACATGTGTTATTTGGCTTGATTATAACAAATATATTGGCAGTCCTGTAAGACCAATCATAAGTTCCGGAGGTTACGTTAACTACACATTATCTGTAAACTTCAAGCCTGGGGAACCGTATCTTCTCATGTTAACAATGTTAATCTCATTGATAAACTTCTAGGGTTTAATGTCTGATGAAGTTAAACTTATTAGTTTTAATACTGGTTCGTTGTTTAAAAAAGTATTTGTAGATAACCTGTCAGATTACCATGCAGAAGATCTTCCAAAACATGATCTTCCCTTAAACACTAATACAATTATTTGATTAAATTGTCCAGTCAATTGTTCGTTCTACTTCCCATAGGTAATGTTTTGTCCCCAGTCTTGAGTAATTTGTACTGGGAATGTTTTGACACCAAAATATTAACAAAATCCTGTGTACAAATATCAAATAAGGATGATGTGCTCTGTCTGTGGCCTTACAATGATGTGATCTGTCTGTGGCCTTACAATGATGTGCTCTGTCTGTGGCCTTACAATGATGTGCTCTGTCTGTGGCCTTACAATGATGTGCTCTGTCTGTGGCCTTACAATGATGTGCTCTGTGTGTGGCCTTACAATGATGTGCTCTGTCTGTGGCCTTACAATGATGTGGTCTTACAATGATGTGATCTGTCTGTGGCCTTACAATAATGTGATCTGTCTGTGGCCTTACAATGATGTGCTCTGTGGTCTTGCAATGATGTGATCTCTCTGTGGCCTTGCAATTATGTGCTCTGTCTGTGGCCTTGCAATGATGTGCTCTGTCTCTGGCCATACAATGATGTGCTCTGTCTGTGGCCTTACAATGATGTGCTCTGTCTGTGGCCTTACAATGATGTGCTCTGTCTGCAGCCTTACAATAATGTGCTCTGTCTGTGGTCTTACAATTATGTGGTCTCTCTGTGGCCTTGCAATGATGTGATCTCTCTCTGGCCTTACAATGATGTGATATGTCTGTGGCCTTACAATGATGTGATATGTCTGTGGCCTTACAATGATGTGCTCTGTCTCTGGCCTTTCAATAATGTGCTCTGTGACCTTACGATGATGTGCTCTGTCTGTGGTCTTACAATGATGTGCTCTGTGGTCTTACAATGATGTGCTCTGTCTGTGGTCTTACAATTATGTGCTCTGTCTGTCTTACAATGATGTGCTCTGTGGTCTTACAATGATGTGCTCTGTGGTCTTACAATGATGGGCTCTGTCTGTGGTCTTACAATGATGTGCTCTGTGGTCTTACAATGATGGGCTCTGTCTGTGGTCTTACAATGATGGGCTCTGTCTGTGGTCTTACAATGATGTGCTCTGTCTGTGGTCTTACAATGATGGGCTCTGTCTGTGGCCTTACAATTATGTAATCTGTCTGTGGTCTTACAATGATGGGCTCCGTCTGTGGTCTTACAATTATGGGCTCCGTCTGTGGTCTTACAATGATGTGCTCCGTCTGTGGCCTTACAATGATGTGCTCCGTCTGTGGCCTTACAATGATGTGCTCTGTCTGTGGTCTTACAATGATGGGCTCTGTCTGTGGTCTTACAATGATGTGCTCTGTCTGTGGCATTACAATGATGTGCTCTGTCTGTGGCCTTACAATGATGTGCTCTGTCTGTGGTCTTACAATGATGGGCTCTGTCTGTGGTCTTACAATGATGTGCTCTGTGGTCTTACAATGATGGGCTCTGTCTGTGGTCTTACAATGATGTGCTCTGTCTGTGGTGTTACAATGATGTGCTCTGTCTGTGGTGTTACAATGATGTGCTCTGTGGTGTTACAATGATGTGCTCTGTGGTGTTACAATGATGTGCTCTGTCTGTGGTGTTACAATGATGTGCTCTGTCTGTGGTGTTACAATGATGTGCTCTGTCTGTGGTGTTACAATGATGTGCTCTGTCTGTGGTCTTACAATGATGTGCTCTGTCTGTGGTCTTACAATGATGTGCTCTGTCTGTGGTCTTACAATGATGTGCTCCGTCTGTGGTCTTACAATGATGTGCTCTGTCTGTGGCATTACAATGATGTGCTCTGTCTGTGGTCTTACAATGATGTGCTCTGTCTGTGGCATTACAATGATGTGCTCTGTCTGTGGCATTACAATGATGTGCTCTGTCTGTGGTGTTACAATGATGTGCTCCGTCTGTGGTCTTACAATGATGTGCTCTGTCTGTGGCATTACAATGATGTGCTCTGTCTGTGGCATTACAATGATGTGCTCTGTCTGTGGTCTTACAATGATGTGCTCCGTCTGTGGTCTTACAATGATGTGCTCTGTCTGTGGCATTACAATGATGTGCTCTGTCTGTGGCATTACAATGATGTGCTCTGTCTGTGGTGTTACAATGATGTGCTCTGTCTGTGGTGTTACAATGATGTGCTCTGTCTTACAATGAGAGTGCTGATGACTTTCTACCTAGATTCAACTCACTGGTCCCTACAATTAATTAAGTTCACTGTCTAAAGTGAAATATATAGTATAATTCTATTCCTGTATATACATCTTCATAGATCTGGAAGATCATTAAGTTCAATGTTCATCACAACTTTACTAACATGTTCATGAATACATTACTGTGCTAATCAACAAATACATATTAAACAGAGTTTAATTATTTCTATATTTTAGAAATCCCTTAGGTTTTGTAGCCCTGAATTCTAAAGTGGAGAAATTAGAATAATCTCTGAAATTGCTTCTAATTTGCAATGTCAACGAATATTTATTAATAATTCTTTCTACAGAGAAAAAAAATATATAAGCTTCAGAATTTGTTTGTTATAAAGCATAATGAAAATTTCACCTCCCACAGACTGTTAAGAACTTTAACATTGAAGTTGTCTTTAATTGTAACAATACCGTCAAAAAAATTAATTAAAAATTCTCCCAAATAATCTGTAGATTGTGTATATTCCATCCCTTGTGTGTGTGTGTGTGTGTGTGTGTGTGTGTGTGTGTGTGTGTGTGTGTGTGTGTGTGTGTGAGTGTGTGAGTGTGTGAGTGTGTGAGTGTGTGTGTGTGTGCTCACCTCTATGTGGTTGCAGGGGTCGAGTCATAGCTCCTGGCCACACCGCTTCGCTGTTCGATACTTTCCCCGCTCCTAGAGCCTTATTATACCTCTTCTTGAAGCTATGTGAAGAAATTGCCTCTACTACATCACTCTCCAGATTGTTTCAATTCCAGACATCTCTATTGCTGAAGAAATACTTTCTAACATCCCTATGGTTCATCTGAGTTTTCAACTTCCAACTCCAACCCGCTGTTGCTGTGTCACATCTCTGAAACATTCTCTCACTAATCACCCTGTCAGTTCCTCTCAGTTCTGTATTAGTTGTCATGTCACTATTCCTCCTGTCTTCCAGTGTTGTCAGGCTGAGCTTCCTTAATCTCTTTTCGTAGGACAAACCCCTCAGTTGGGGCTAGTCTTGTTGCAAACCTTTGCACTTTCTCCAATTTCTTAGTGTTTGACTAGGCGTGGGCTTCATACTAGTGCGTGCTGCGTACTCCAATATGGGCCTGACGTGCACGGTGTACAGTGTCGTGAATTACTCCTTACATGACGAAATGCTGTTTTCAGGTTTGCCACACGTGCGTATCCTGCAGCAGTTATTTGGTTAATGTGCTCCTCAGGTGATGTGCTCGGTATAATGCTCACCCCAAGATACTTTCTCCTGAGTGAGTTTTGCAGCCTTTGACCTTTTAGACTGTACTCCAACTGCGGTTTCGTTTTTCCTTCTCCCAATCTTCATAACTTTGCACTTCCTGGGGTTAAACTCCAGGAGCCATTTATCAGACCAGGCTTGCAGCCTGTCCAGATCCCTTGCAGGTTTACCTTACCCTCTTCCCTTGCATTCTCCTCATTAGTTTCACATCGTCTACAAAGAGGGGTGCCTTTGACTATCCCTTCCGTCATATTATTCACATATACTACATACAGCACTGGATCTAAGACTGACCCTAGTGGAACCCCCACTTGACACGTGCACCCAGACTGATATCTCGTCTCTGACCAACACACGTTGTTTCCTTTCTGTTAGGTATCCCCCTGATCCACAGCTGTATTTTCCCTGCTATTCCTGCCTGCTCCTCTAGTTTTCCAACCAGTCTCTTGTGTGGAACTGTCTCAAAAGCCTTCTTACACTCCACGAAGATGCAGTCTTACTTCTGTCACCTTGTCACAGAACTCCAATAGGCTAGTGGTGCAAGATTTCCCTTCTCTGAAGCCGTGCTGGTTGTCATGTATTAAGCCATTCCATTCTCAGTGCTCCACAACACATTTCCTGATAATCTTCTCTAACTTTACATACAACACATGTCAGCGACACTGGTCTGTAGTTTAGTGTAGCCTGTCTGTTTTCTTTAAAATCGGGACTACATTTGCTGTCCTCCATACCTCAGGCAGTTGCCCTGTTTCGATAGATTTATTGAAGATTGTTTTTAGAGGCACACACAATGCGTCTCCTCCCTCTCTCAGGAGCCAAGGAGAGATATTATTTGGGCCCCCCGCCTTCGAGGTACCTAGTTTCCTTAGCAGTTTGTTCACCTCATCCTTAGTCATGTGTACTGTGTCCAGCGCTTGCTGGTGCAGCCTACCACCTCGGCTTTCTGAGAGCCACTCTGTCTCTATTGTGAATACCTCCCTAAATCTTGAGCTGAACTCTTCACATACTTCCTGGTCGTTCCTTAAGAGCTCTCCTCCTTCCTTCTTCAAACTGATTACCTGGTCTTTGACTATTGTTTTTCATCTGATGTGGTTGTACAACAACCTTAGGTCAGATTTGGCTTTTGATGGTATGTCATTCTCGTATTGTTGCTGGGCTTCTCTCCTTATCCATGTAAATTCATTTCTGGCTCTTCGGCTCAACTCACTGTTTTCCTGGGTTCATTACCCTCTAAGTTTTCCCATGCTCTTGCACACTCCGCTTTCGCCTCTCCACACCTCTTGCTAAACCATGGGCTCACTCTGGTCGTCCCACTGCTTCTGTTGCCCATTGGTACGAACTTTTCTACTGTCTCCCTGCACTTTGTAGTCACGTGTTCTATCACTTCATTTACTGTCTTTTCCTCTAGCTAACTTGCCCACTTTACCTAATGTAGGAATTGCCTCATACTTGTGCAGTCCCCTTTTTGGAAGTGTGATACCTTCTATATGTGAACTGCTCAAGGTAAATACGAGGTCTAGCCTTGCTGGTTAGTCGTCGTCTCTCTCTCTGATTGTGTTCTTAACAAGTTGGTACATCAAGTACATCTAGTTCAGCCTCCAACATCTTGACTCTCCATGACTCTGGTCCCCCAAGTGGCTCCAGATTCTCCCGGTTAATTTCCTTATGGTTGAAATCCCCCATGATGAGTAACTTTGCCCTGCTCATGTTGGCCCTTCTGGAAAAGTCGACTAGTGTGTTCACCATCACTCTGTTGCTCTAGTCATGTTCCTGTCTTGTATTCACCTATTTGTGGCTGCAGGGGTCGATTCATAGCTCCTGGTCTCGCCTCTCCACAGATCGCTACTAGATCGTCTCTCTCCCTACTCCATGAGCTTTATCAATCCTCGTCTTAAAACTACGTATGGTTCCTGCCTCCACTATGTCTTTTTCAAAGCTATTCCACTTCCTGACAACTCTATGATTGAAGAAATACTTCCTAACATCCCTTTGACTCATCGGAGTCTTCAACTTCCAATTGTGACCCCTTGTTTCTGTGTCCCCTCTCTCGAACATCCTGCCTTTGTCCACCTTGTCAATTCGTTGCAGTATTTTACATGTCATTATCATGTCTCCCCTAACCCTCCTGTCCTCCAGTGTCGTCACGCCGACTTTTTTTTTTTATATTTTATTTAAAAACTTTACAGCTTGATATTAAATAAAGATATAAAATGGGTACAGTAGGATCCTCAATCCTACAGAACATACACTAACCAATTATTAACAACACATTGTAATTGACATAAAAGAGGTTACCCATATACACTCACAAAATTTTCTATATAACATACTATGATAAACAATATAAACTATAACTATATAAACTATATAAAATATAAACTATATACAACTTTCAGATTTGTATAGTTAACATAGTATGACTGACATATGACAAAGGTTCACAACCTTCACAGGAGATAATCAGAATAATAACCTACATCACAATCTCAGTTAAACAAATACATGCTCTTCCCAAAATTAACCCCTTATACTAAATAAATATTAACAAATATTACCAAATATTACTACAGCCTCTTCCAACGCCTGAGCACATTATATAAAATCTGAGACTAAACCATACTGTCCCATTACAAACTTATTAACGAGGCATTACAATTTATGGAAGTCATTAGCGTTCCATCTCGCAGCAACTGGATGAGCACATTATATAATGCTAAAATAAAGACAGTACACTCGCTAAAAACCCACAACACTCAACACAAACATAATTTAATAACCTCTCATTGCGATACAATTATCGCACATGAAATATGCCCAATAAAGGCTATAAACGCACACTCTACATAAGCCCTAAAGCTCTTCACGGTCTTAAAACTATAATCTTGACACCATTCACACTTAATACATGAAGAAGGTCATGACGACCCTGACACATCAAACATAGAATTCTTTATTCGGTACTACGTAATTACTTGATATCACCTTTGCTTTCTGTGCCCACTTGCATGCTACATACACGTATGCCACTCATCTACACCTTCATATACCCACATACACCTTACTCTCACCCCTCCCCAGGAGGCGACCCCGCTGTGTCCCCCTGAAAACCCCCTTCCCGTATGTAATCCCCAACCCTCCCTCCCCTTACTCACTCAGCCCAAGTCGTAGATTGATGAGAAACCCTAACGTTAACATTCTATACCCTTCCGAAAAATCCTTCTCCCACCTCCTCCCATACAGTTCTCTATTATGACACATTGTACGATAAACCGTTACCGCTAGTACCCGCCTCCGCACCTCACAATTCCCCCTCCCCCTCATCACCCACGATATATATATATAATCCACTATTATATAATCCAAAGCTCTTATAACACTCTAATCGAACCCTCCCACATCTAGGCTTAGTGCACGCAGAACCGACACCCCTCGGCCCCCCACCCCCTGTACTACCCTACTTAACCAATACCTAACACCCTCCAGTCCCCCACAAAAGTATACTGCATGGAACGCCGTCTCATCCTCCCCACAGATTCCACACCTTCCGCCCACAATTACCCCTCTGGTTCTTAAAACCTCCCCCGACGGTAGTATGCCATGCAAAAAACGATACGTTACCTCCCTTACCCTAGGCTTTAACTTCAACTTGCTAAACCTATACCAAATACTCTTCCATGCGTACATGGGGAACAATCCCTCAACTGGTACAACAATCCTGTCTGCAAGCAGCTTACACAAAACCCCTACTCGAATTTTCCTAGGTTCTCTAACCAACATCAAAGCCCTCAAAATAGTTTCACATTCCCTTAACTCCACACCACCATACAACTTACCCAACCTATCATATACTTTTCCCAGCTGCCCTCCACTCACACCTTCGCGCAAAACCTCCCATTTAAGAAACACACATTTAATCCTCCTTCTCAGATCCATCAACCCCAACCCACCCTGGCGCACAGGTAACATTACAACCTCTCTCCTCAGCCAATCGCACCTTGAACCCCACAAAAAGTTAAACACTCGTCTCAGAATTCCCACAATCGCCGTCCCTGTTAATGGGAACACGGCTGCTACGTGCCAAACCTTACTATACAATAATACATTTATAACAATCACTCGTTGCACGAGAGTCAGCTGATGAGGTCGCAATGCACCCAGACGCCCCTGAATCCTTTCCATTAATCTATTCGAATTTTCCTCTCGAGCAGCGTCCAAATCATCCTTATAGGTGATACCACAAATTTTTAAAGACACCGTTTGTTTTCTCACAACGTTACATCTCCCCCCCCTCCACCCAATCACCCAACCCCATGATCATTGACTTCTCTCTATTTACCTGCATCCCTGTTGCATTTCCGAACTGTTGCACAACATCATCCAAAACACCCAACGCCATCCCCTCCCGAACCAGGACTGTTGTATCGTCTACGTATCCTATTATTCCCGGCCACACATTCCCTACCCCCCCCCCCATACCTCCACTCGTGTCACATACACAACGTTCAACCATTCTATAGAAGGGGTCCTGAATGCACGCAAACAACATTTGTGACATGGGACACCCCTGCCTAAGTCCCCTACCCATTACAATCTCCTCCCCCAAGCATCCATTAATCTGTACCCTCATCTTGGCTCCATTGTACAACGTGGTTACCCAATTAACTATTTCTTCCCCATAACCCTGCCTCCTAAGTATAGCTCCCAATGCTCCTCTTTCCACCCTGTCATAGGCCCCCTGCCAGTCTAAAGCCAACAACGCCGCCCTCCCTCCCCCCCCCCTTTTGACTCCACAAAACTTCTCAGTATTCCATGACCCTCAATCATCGACCTTCCAGGCAAACCATACTGCGTTTTCGAAACCACTCTCCCTACCACACATTTGAACCGATTACCCAAGACTTTAGCGAACAACTTATAATCAGCACATAACAGAGATATGGCACGGTACTCCTTGAGGGTGTGCTGCCCCTTACCCTTCTGAACCAACACTACAACTGCTGTTGCTTGCTTGTCCCCCATCACACCCTGCTCCTTCATCTGATTAAATAACCTACCCATGAAACCCCTTATCACCTCCCAATGTTGGAGATAAAATTCAGCCGGGAGACCGTCTATTCCCGGTGCTTTGCCTTTCCTCATTCCCTTTAAAGCCAACTCTATTTCCTCCTCTGTTATTACCCCCCCTAAAGCCTTTCTATCACTATTCCCTAAATTACACGTCACATACTCACACACCTTCTCTAAATCCACATTTCCACCCTTCCCACTTGTCCAATACCCTTCATACCATTTATCCGCATACGCACACATTCCTTTTGTAGTTAGTATCTCCTGACCCATTCTATAACCCCCCGCCATCTCGTGTACCTCTAACCTCGGAATAGCTGTAACCTGCTGTCTTTGTTTTTGACGTCGCAACACACATGCCGATGGTTTGTCACCCCAAAGCACCTCCTCTACCCCTGCCTGCACCCTTACCGCTTGAAACCTCTCATTTTGTAACTCCCTCAGTCTCCCCTTGACCTCGACAATTTCATCCATAGGATAGTTGCCCCCCACAGCCCCCTTCCCATAACAGCCCCTTAACCTGTCCTCCAGATAATTTGAAAGCCCATATTTAAAATCATTTATACGTTTGCCCACCCCCACATAATATTTCCTAATCCTTTCCTTGGCAACACAATCCCACCATTGTACGACATCTTCCACTCCCTGTGCCTCCTCGCTAAGCTCCTTCCATAGGACAGAAAATCCCTCTAACCCCTCCTCATCACTCAATGCACTTATATTTAATTTCCAGTAACTCCTGTATATTTCTGCAAGCGCCTCCCACCCAACCTCCACCAACACTGCTCTATGATCTGACCATGCTACTTCAACAGTTTTGAAAGCTCTCACTACAACCCCGTGAGAAAGATACACTCTATCTAACCTTGCTGCATACCCTCTCCTAACAAATGTATGCTCTGTCTCCCACGCCCCCCCCCCTCAAATGCGTCTCTTAACCTAATATCCCTCAATAAATCTCGTAGGGCCACCGACACAACCTGCCCCTTTCGGTTCCACATCAGCCCTCCTAATGACGCAGTTCCAATCACCTCCTACTATTGCCACCTCCGGTAATGCACGGAAAAAAAACACAAGGTCCTCGCACACAAACTCCTGCTTCACCTGTACGTTATTCTCTGCAGGCGCATATACGCTAATAAAAGCCACACGTTTTCCCATCCACAAACCATCTACGCGCAACCCCCGACCCCCCCTCACTTCTCTGCAAAACACACGGGCTCGCCTCAATAATTAATATACCAACCCCCCCTTTCAAACGGGCAGATGGCAGGGTTACCACCTGAAACCCCTCCATCTCCAACACCCTACCCTCCTTAAAATTGTGCTCCTGTATGAACACAACATCCACTCTAAATTTATTCAGAAACATTCGAAACCATTCTCTCTTTACACTATTACACAAACCATTAACGTTTACTGTCATACACCGGAGGCCTATTAAAGTTTCCACCCCTGCCTCCTCTCTTCACTCTTCCAATGGCCACCAGAACGTGTGGGACCACTTGTCACCTGCACACTTCCCTCTCTCCCCCCCCCCTTCTTTCGGTGCCTCCTGTCATGGCCACCACTACCTTCACCTTCTGCCCATATTTGCTTCCCAGTCCGCTGCGCTGGCGTTACGACATCATCTGAATCCGATGCAGCGCCTCTCTTTCTTGTGACAGGCGCATCCTCCATGGCTTGGTCTGGGGATGCCTCACAATGTACCTCTACCTCCACTGTACACAGTGGCAAAGATCTCGGTGACACCTCAGTCACGCTGTCACTCCCGTCGTCCAAATAGTTCTGTTTTTGATGCCCCACAGCCTTCACCTCGTCTTCTACCACCCTGTCAGGAGCAGCCACCTCCTCAGGCGGTGACAAGGACTTCAGAACCTCGGCTAATTCCTCCTCAATCATTCGTCGCTCAACCTTTGGGACGAGCGGACGTGAGCTGAGCCTGCCCTCTGCTGTCAGCCGGTGACAACTTGGTTTTCTCAAAATGGCGCAGCAGGCAAGAAGAAGGGTAAACACTGTCGGCATAGAAGTGGTGCGTGGGGCTGTGCATGCCCACTCAGCTCAAGTTTTATTACCTGCCATCATCAAGGACACATACGGCATTGCCAACGAAGAGCTGTATGGTGTAGCCTTGAACGGGGCATATAGAATTTTTGTGAAATTTCTCATTGCAAGTGTATATGAGGACATAGTCGCCAGGTTCCAAGATCTTTGTGTACCAGTGAATCCTGCAGTGACGGTAAGGCTACATGATGTGTCCCGCCATTATACGTGGGTGAAGATAAGAAATGTACCCTTTGAGGCTAATGAGGCAGACCTACGTGCTGTCTTCGAGAAGTTTGGGACTGTTCATATGGCGACATTGGGGAAATGGAAGGAAGGATCGTATTCTGGGATGCCTGAAGGAAGTTTTTCCTTAAAAATGACTTTAAGGCATCCTATTCCTTCCTATATTTTCCTAGAAGACTTCAGGACTCAAGTAATGGTGACTTACGCAGGGCAACAACGTACCTGTCGATTATGCGGTGCCTATGATCACATTGCTGCGCAGTGTGTTAAACAGGGTACACAGGCGAAGGAGCAGCATAAGGAGGCATCAGAGGACCTTGAGACGTTGGATTTGGCACGACCTGAGTCGGTTTCCTTGAACAAGGCTTGGAGTGTGGAGGTCGAGGAGGCCTTGAGGGAGGAAGAGTGTGTAACTCTTCCGAGAGAGACATGCACTGCCGGGCAGGCACCAGAGGCCAAAGATGTGGTGTCACTGGGTGAGGACAGGGCCGTGGAGGCTACCATTGATTCAGTCCTCCACGACCTGTTAGGGACCCCAGGAGAGGTCACAGTTGAGGGGCTTGTGGGTGCCCTGGATGCTGCTGGGGTTCCAGGTGGTGAGAGGGGGGGAGGCATGTCAGAGACCCAGGTTGAGGCTGGGTTGCAAATTGGCACGGTGGTGGCGGAAGTGCACGGGGATGGCTTCCAGGTGGAGGCGGGGAGAAAGGCTCGAGTGTCACGGAAGAGAGCGGCAGTGCCCTCGGACGTGGACGATGTGGATGTGCTCACTCCGGCACAGCGTTCGGGCAAAAAGGTGTGGGCTGAAGTGGTTGAGCATGGACCTGGGGGGTCCAGGGGCAAGGGGCATGTGAAAGCAGATCACAGAATGGTGATTGAAGATCAAGGGCATATAAAGGGGAAGGGGGATAAAGGTGGTGCAATACGTAAAGGCAAACCTCCATTGACAAATTCATGAGTCTCTCTATAAATGTTAATGGTCTGAAAGATTCTAGGAAGTGTGAATGGTTTCATGAGATGCTCATTAGGTATGGTGTAGATGTTGTGTTTGTGCAAGAGCACAACCACAAGCCGGGTTGTATGTTGATGATTGAGGGGTATACTGTATATACGGCACACTCAACGAGATTGAAAGGAGGAGTGGCTATTTTGGTGAGGGAGGCTAGCCCGTTTACTGTACATCATTGTGAGGAGGGGGGTGAGGGGAGGGTTATAAGAGTGGATGGGACATGGGGAAGAGATAAGATGTCTTTTGTGTGTGTTTATGGTCCGGCAGAGGGGGACAGTTGAGTGAAGAATGAGTTTGTACGTGAAGTGTTGGTGTATCACTTAAGGTCGCTTCCAGCATTAGCTGTGGTAGGAGGGGACTGGAATTGCGTTATACGCCGCAAGGATGTGGAACCTAGGGGAGCAGGATATTGTTCTGGCGTTCTGAGGGACCTGTTAACCGGGGTGGGGTTGGTGGATGTAGAGGGGGGGGCGGCGTGGGAGGTGCAGCACACCTTTGTGAGGCAGGGGTATGCTGCATGGCTGGACAGGATATACGTGACAAGGAAAGCTGTGGTGCGGAGTGTAAGGGTTTTGGATGTCTTTTTTTCTGATCATAGAGGTGTTTTGGTGGATTTGGGATGGGAGGGTCGGCCGAACAGGTATAAGAGTTATTGGAAATTGAATGTTCGGTTGCTTCAAGATGTTGAGGGGAGGGTCCTATTTGCACAATGGTGGAAAGGCTTATGGGAAGGGATGGAAGTCAATGGGGATGTGTTGAGATGGTGGGATGTGACGGCGAAGACGAGGATTCGAGAGTTCTATGTCCGACAGGGAAGGCACGAGAATCAGTTGGCTTATGGGCTTATTAGGTATCTTGAGGGGCAGTTAAGGGTGTATCATGAGAGAGGAAGGGGGGGGATGGGAGCCCCTGTGGCTGACATAGAAGGAGTGAAGGAACGCCTAATGGAAGTGCAAAATGAGAGGTTTGATGCGGCAAGGGTTTTAGGGGGGTTGGAGGAGGTCATGTGGGGTGATAGACCATCGGCGTGTGTCCTGCGAGGGCAGGGGCGCCGGCGCGTTGCAATGGAAATGGTGGGTTTGAGAGTTCTTGAGGACATCGAGGGGTATAGGGAGGGACAAGATTTGGTGACAACGGAGGGGATGGGAGGGTATGTCGATTCTTGGCTTAGTGCACATATGAGGAGTGTGGGTGTGAGAGAGGGGGCTTTAAGAGAGACAGGGGGATGGGTGCGGAGTGTGCTGGACAGGGACGACAGGGAACAGTTACAGGGGCCTATTGTGGAGGAGGAGGTGTGGACGGCTTTAATGAGTATGAGCAGGGGTAAGGCACCAGGGATAGATGGGCTGCCTGCGGAGTTTAACATACAGCATTGGGGAGTATTAAAAGATTTTTTGGTGCAATTATTTAATATCATAAAAGAGATGGGTGCGTTGGGACCTTTGCAGGCGACAGCACTAGTAGTTTTGGTGCCAAAGGGTGAAAGTCAGTGCACAGTGAGAGATTACCGGATGATATCACTCATGTGTGCAGACTACAAACTTTTTGCAAAAATTTTGGGTAATCGTATAAAAAAGGTCATTGAAAAGGTAATAGTGAGGGGTCAATATGGGATTCCGGGGAGATCAATGTATGAGGGGCATGGGGTTATTAGAAGGTTTATTGAGGGTCCACAAGAGGGGGAACGTGCAGTATTGGCGTTGGATTGGAGAACGGCATATGACAGTGTCGAGAGGGAGGCTCTGTGGAGAATCATGGAGTGGCAAGGGTTCGGGGAGGACATTGTGAATTGGGCACATACTTTATATCGGGGAGCTGGGATGTGTGTACAGATAAATGGGAGGGTGGGGTTGCATGTGAAAATGGGCAGGGGATTGAGGCAAGGTTGCTCGTTGTCACAAATATTATTTGCATGTTTACAGAATCCGTTTTATAGGGCAGTGGAAAGGTGCATACAGGAGGGGGTAAGGGAGGACATACGAGGTGGGAGTCCCAGTATCATAGGTTACGTTGATGACACAACTGTCCTAGTGAGTGGGAGGGAGGGATTGGAGGGTCTGGAGAGAGTTATAGATGTTTTTGGGATGGCAACAGGTATGGCAGTGAATGTGCATAAATCAAAGCTCATGATATTGGGTGAATGGGATGGGCAGGAGGGCGGGGGTGGGGGGGTGAGGTGGAGTGTCGTGGACCGGGTGAAAATTTGTGGAGTTGTGTATATGGGTAATGCTCAGATGGCGAGGGAGAATAATTCAAAGGGTGTGGTAGATAGGGTATTGGGAAGATTGTCAGGATTGAGGCCGACACATCTTACGCTACACCAGAGGGTCATTGTGGTCAATGTGCTTTTGTACAGTAAAATATGGCATGTGGCAGCTTTGTACCCTTTGGTGTATGGGGATGTCCGGAGATTGTTGAGCAGAGTTTTCCGTTTTATCTGGGGTTCGGGATGCGATTGGTTGAAAAGAGAGGTGGTAACACTTCCGGTGGCCTTGGGAGGGCTGGGGTTAATTCATTTGGAAAGAAGGTTGAAGTGTGTATATGTGAAACATGGGTTGCTAAGGGCTCGGGGGGAAGGGAGTGGAGGGTTGGGGATGCTGCAGGGAGATCTTCGGAGATGGTGGAAGGGACAAGATTTGAGAGATGGTGAGGAGTTGTTGCGTCTATTGATGATGGTCAGAGAGCCGAGAAACATGCGGGTAGGGTCCATGGAGAGGAAGATATGGCCTAGGGTGGTAGTGGCAACGGAAGGAGTGTACCCGATGTACGCATGGGAAGACATTTGGGGCCGATTAAAAGGGTTACGCATCCGGCCACGCGTGAGGGAGGTAATGTATAGGTTTCTTCACGGAATATTGCCGTCGGGGGTTGTTTTACGAAATAGGCGAATAAGGGAGGGTGGGGTGTGTCAGGTTTGTGGGGTAGATGAATCAGCTTTTCATGTAGTTTATTTTTGTGAAAGCCTAGGGATTGTGCGGGAATGGTTAGGGAAAGTAATCCGGTATGTGGGGGGGAAAGGGTTGTCGGTTTTGAGAGCGCTTAGTTTAGATGTAGATGGGGTTGGGGTAAAGGTTCAAAGGGCAGTGGCTTACTTAATGGTTGATTTTGTGTATATATCATGGGCAATGAGAGACAAAGGGGCGGAGGAACGTAGGATGGCCATAGCAGCATCCTTTTATAGAACAAAGTGTCGCAACAGTGAAATATATGGTAGGAGGTGGGAGAGGGATTTCTCGGAGGGCTACAGGGACTTTCTTTCGAGGGATTTATGGTCTTTATAAGCGGTCAGGGGCATGAACGGGCTGGCCTTCCCTGGAGGGGGGGGGGTTTGTGTGTGTTGCAGAGGTCGATTGTGTGAGTGTGTGTGGAATTGTGTGAGGAAAGGATGTTGAGGTGATATTCAGTGTGATAATGTAATGTCTTGGTGTTATTGTGAACACCGATGATTATAATTTATCTAAGGATTCCTTCATGTTTTGTAAGGATGTACATAAGCAGGTTAGTATATAAGCATATTTTAACCTGTAATTATACATGTCTACCTATATATGAGCAATGTAACTTGTCATAATAATGAGGCATTCATACCTGTTTTTTAACTAGTGGAACGTTTTGGTATTGTATATAATGTAAGATCTTGCCTGGGGTGTTTTTGCTTATATATTGTTACAGATGTTTTTTCACATTTTCATTATATATGTTCAAGTGAATGAGTTTTTGATCTTGTGTATAGTCAGGTGAAACTGGACAGTTTTCACTGGGGGGGGGGTTAGGAGTTTAAGTAATCTCTGCAATAGCAGGTCATGTGATACACATGTCATATTTTAGATGTCTAATGTTGTCCATTCTCTGTAGGATGTGATGTATAGATTATCTCCGACAGTGTAAATAATCTGTCTGCTGGAGGGAATAATGTGTAAATTTATTTATTATTGTGGTAGGTTTATGTGTGTAGCGTGTTTTTAGGGTGATATATTATAAGACGCTAATTACTATCAAGGACTGTTGGTGGTTATGAGTGGTGATGGCAGACACAGTTACTAGGCATGTGGGGGGGGGGGTTGAAGTGTCAGAGGTAGTGTCTTAAACCCACCACCGTGCACGATATTAATTATTACCATAGGGTATATGAGGGTAGGGTGGATTGTGTTCTATGGTGGATGTGAGCCATCAGGTTCAGACATTCCTTGTGTTATAGTGTCAGCCGTTTAGCTGGCTGGATTGTGTTTATATATATATTGTCATTGAAGTTTTTAATGCTTTTGCAAATGTGTATGTATAAGAGTTTTGTCACTGTGTATTTAAGGTGAAAGTGGCACGTTTTCATGGGGGGGGGAGTGTAAGCTTTACTGGGTGGGTTGTATGTGTATGTATGTGTGTGTGTGTGTGTGTATGTATATATATATATATATATATGTATATATATGTATATATATATATGTATATATATATATATATATGTATATATATATGTATGTATATATGACCACCTTTTCATGTGAAGCACAGTACGTACAAGACGTGTTTGATTTGAGTGCAGCCAGTTCTGTCATTATATATGTGGTTCTTCAGTACTGTGTAGTCACAGTTGATTGTTCACTGCCTGTATCTTGTTACATATTGATTATGTACCCACATATTTTTGTACCTGAGTTTTAAATAAAATATAAAAAAAAATTCCTCCTCAAGTTCCAACACTTCCTCCTGTACTTTTTGCTCAACCCGATCCACTGGAAGTGTGTCTGGACCAGGTAACTGGTCAAGGGCCTCACCCTCTCCCCCAGCCTTATACGCCTCATCCACTATCTCGCTCCATAGACGACCACGCCCTCCTTCACGTCGTTGATCAACGCCTGCTTCCCCCGGTGTAGAAGCGGATGTCTCCGCCCCTGGGCCAGGAGCTCGTTGCCGCTTCCCACACTCCGCCGCTATGTGATCATATTCCCCACATAGTCGGCATGTACGCCTTTGCCCCGCGTATGACACCATGACCTGTGTCCTGAATTCCTTTAGGTACACGTAAGACGGTATGGGGTGTCGCAATGTCATTTTTAGGTTAAAAGTGCCCTCCGGCATACCTGTGTAGGCACCCGACACCCACTTACCATGCTGGGCCAAATGAACAGTTCCGTATTCCTCAAAAACTTTTCTGATATCTGTCTCATCCGCCTCAAAGGGGACATTACGCAGTTTAATCCATGTATAATGTCTGGATACATCGATCATCCTCACACGCACAGCTGGTGTTGCATCAAGACTTACGTCCTGAAAACGGTTGACCAACTACTCATAAACCGTTGCTGAGAGCAGTTTCACAAAAAATCTACGTGCTCTGTTCAATGCTACGCCGTACAACTCTCCATCCTGAATTCCATACGTGTCTCTGATGATTTTAGGTAGTAATACCTGGGCTGAAGCTGGCGTTATTGCCCCACTGAGAAGTTCAACACCGACAGTGTTAATCCTGCGTCTATAACTGCACGCCATGTTGACTAATGGTAGTTCTGGTCTGACGACAGAGGCGCGACAAGCACCACCTCACACTACTGCTGTCAGGGAACAGAAGTGCGTTTGCGCAGGAGGTCTGCACGGCCCAATAGCGATGCAGACAATGTCCACGCCGATTTGCTTTAACCTTTCTTCGTAGGATAATCCTCTTAGCTCTGGGACTAGTCTTGTTGAAAACATTTGCACATTCTCTAATTTCTTGACGTGCTTAACCAGTTGTAGATTCCAAACTGGTCCTGCGTACTCCAATATGGGCGTGACGTACACGGTGTACAGAGTCTTCACGATTCCTTACTGAGGTATCGGAACGCTTTCTTAGGTTTGCCAGGCGCCCATCTGCTGCAGCAGTTATCTGACGGACGTGTGCTTCAGGAGCTGTGCTCGGTATTATACTCACCCCAAGGTCTTTTTCCTTGATTGAGGCTTGCAGTCTTCGGCCACCTAGACTATACTCTGTCTTCTGTCTTCTTTGCTCATAACCGATCTTCATGACTTTGCATTTGGCGGGGTTAATTCAAGTAGCCAGTTACTGGACCAGGCTTGTAGCCTGTCCAGGTCTCTTTATAGTCCTGCCTGATCCTCATCCGAGTTAATTCTTCTCATTAACTTCACATCATCTGCAAACAGGGACACTTATAAGTCTATCCCTTCCGTTATGTTATTCACATATCAAAAACAGCACAGGTCCTTTGACTGACCCCTTTGGAACCCCGCCCGTCACAGGCGCCCACTCTGACACCTCGTCACGTACCATGACTCGCTGTTGCTTCCCTGTCAGAAATTCTCTGATCCATTGTCTCATTCCATGTCAGATATTCTTTGATCCATTAACCTCTTGTGAGGAACTGTACCCAAGAAAATGCAGTCTATCCACCCCTCTCTCTCGTGTCTTACTTCGTTACCTTGTCATAAAGTTCCAGTAGGTTTGTGACACAGGATTTTCCTTCCCTGAAACCGTGTTGGTTGCGTTTATAAGCTTGTATCTTTCTTAGTGCTCCACCACTCTCCTCCTGATGATCTTCTCCATGACTCTGCATCCTATACACGTCCGTGACACAGGTCTGTAGTTTAATGCCTCGTGTTTGTCTCCTTTCTTAAAAACTGGGATTACATTTGCCATCTTCCATACGAGAAAACTGAGTCGTCCAGCAGCCGCCGTGGAGAGAAGACGTCTTCGTTCCTGCTCTGAGCATTGTTCCTCGAGTTTTTTCTTGGGTTATCCTCAGTAGTTCTCGACCAGAGCTGAGAGGAAACTTGCTTGCAGTCACTTCGAGCACCATCCCTTCAAGAGGGTGAGGCGGTGACTTGCTTGTTCACCCCTCTCATACCCATCCCCCTCATCCTTCCCCTTCCTCTCCTCACCCAAACATCTACACTGGCCCACACACTAACATTACACTGCTAACCTTATGCCTTTCCTGTCTTCTTTTTCGGCAACTTCGCCTTCGGCGAGTTAACACAAGGTGTGAGGGAAAATTTCAACAGATAGGAGTAGCGAGCGAATATATGACGACAGTTTGAGTGTCAGTCTGCTTGTTAAGGTAGTGTCAGTGTCTAGCTCCTGCTATCTCCCCCCCCCCCCCAACCCTTCCTCCACACTGAAAGGTGACGTGTGGGACTCCGACCAAGTAGATAATCACTTGACTCGCAGCTGCCAACACATTTGTAAGTAAAATTCCTCTGCTCCTGTTTTATTTGATATATTAGTTAAAAGCTTCACTTTTATCTAATCTTGAGACTTAGTTCATCCTGCCTTGACTTTTACGTTTGAAAAATCTTGTCTTTAAATCCTCACCATTCTTTGGTGAGGAATGAAATGGTGGTTAACTTTTGTCTCTTTCCAGCTTGGACTGCTGTATAGCCCTTGTGGCTTAGCGCTTCTTTTTGATTATAATAATAATAATCCAGCTTGGACTGCCAGCTAGGGTCATCTGGCGACTACAGAGTCAGTTTTGAAGGAGAGGAACCTAACCAGGTTAAGAGACGTCACCCACGATCTACCTACCATATTGTAGTTAACCCAGGCAGCTACCCCTCATCTCTGCAGTGGTGAATGACCTGCATTCCTGTCATCTTGACTGATCATTCATGGCTAGACATACTGTGACTGGATAGTCGTTGGGTTGTCACTCACCACCTGTGACCCCCCCCCACATCATCAACGGCTACAGTTTCTACAATGCGCTGTGTCAACATCGACATGACCTACCATTACATCTGTACAAATTGAGTTGAATTCAATTATTTTTTTTCTATTTAATTTTTCATTTTTCTTTTAAACAGGATAAAAGTTAGTGTTTTACATTTTCAGTTTATACAATAAAGTGTTTATATTTGTATGTTATTATTTTGTTATTTCTTTCCCTAAGGAGGAGCCAGTCTTGCTGGGCTGAGTAAGCCTTCACACAAGGAATTTTGACCATCCGGTAGCCCGTGTGGTTTTTTTTTAAATCCGGCCGATCTTTGCCTTGGGCCCTTCCCCCCTCACTCCTCGAGGGTAGGCTATCTTAGGGGCTGACCTTCCTAAGTCAGCTGACTTAGGATGTTTAGGGCTACCACCAAGGAAAGTCTTTATTGTTAAAGCAACTTATATGTCAGGTAACATTGAAGTTAATCCTAGAGGCACCTGAAGAATCCAAACTCGTGTGTCAACATGGTTTCAAATGTTTTGGCACCAGATGTACACCTGACCAAATCTCTCTTCAACGATTTGTCAGTGTTACACAATGTTTCAAATGTTATGCGTTTGACCATGCCACCAATAAATGCAGTAGCCAGTTAATTTGCAGCATATGCTCTGGTGAGCATTCTTTTAGAGACTGCCATAACAGAACTAACCCCAAGTTTGTCCTTTGTAATGGAAAACACCATGCTGTTTCCCCCTATCTGTCCTGTGAGAGAAACTACAATCCAGAAAATTCTAGAAGCAAAGAAAGTGTCAAATTCTAAGAACCACTCCCCAAGCAGCAAATAATAGAGCCTACTAGACTGGAGAATACACTAGACCTCATCTTCACTAACAATGATGATCTGATAAGAAATATCACCATATCAAAAACAATATACTCAGATCACAACATAATTGAGGTTCAGTCATGTATGCGCGGAGCCCCAGACCGACATAAGGAGATTAGTCACGAGGGAGCATTCACCAAATTCAACTTCAATAACAAAAACATAAAGTGGGACCAAGTAAACCAAGTCCTAACCGATATAAGCTGGGAAGATATACTAAGCAACACAGACCCCAACTTATGCCTAGAACAGATTAACTCGGTAGCACTCGATGTATGCACAAGGCTTATTCCTCTAAGAAAAAGGAGGAGTAGATGTAAAACAGAAAGAGACAGGCGCTCCCTTTACAGGCGACGGAAAAGAATAACAGAGCGGCTAAAAGAGGTCAATATATCTGAAATGCGTAGGGAGACACTGGTCAGAGAAATAGCAAGCATCGAACTTAAGCTAAAAGAATCCTTTAGGAGTCAGGAATCGCGGGAAGAACTAAAAGCCATAAATGAAATCGAAAGAAACCCAAAGTATTTCTTCTCCTATGCCAAATCAAAATCGAGAACAACGTCCAGTATTGGGCCCCTACTTAAACAAGATGGGTCCTACACAGATGACAACAAGGAAATGAGTGAGCTACTCAAGTCCCAATATGACTCAGTTTTTAGCAAGCCGCTAACCAGACTGAGAGTCGAAGATCAAAATGAATTTTTTATGAGAGAGCCACAAAATTTGATTAACACAAGCCTATCCGATGTTATCCTGACGCCAAATGACTTCGAACAGGCGATAAATGACATGCCCATGCACTCTGCCCCAGGGCCAGACTCATGGAACTCTGTGTTCATCAAGAACTGCAAGAAGCCCCTATCACGAGCCTTTTCCATCCTATGGAGAGGGAGCATGGACACGGGGGTCGTCCCACAGTTACTAAAAACAACAGACATAGCCCCACTCCACAAAGGGGGCAGTAAAGCAACAGCAAAGAACTACAGACCAATAGCACTAACATCCCATATCATAAAAATCTTTGAAAGGGTCCTAAGAAGCAAGATCACCACGCATCTAGAAACCCATCAGTTACACAACCCAGGGCAACATGGGTTTAGAACAGGTCGCTCCTGTCTGTCTCAACTATTGGACCACTACGACAAGGTCCTAAATGCACTAGAAGACAAAAAGAATGCAGATGTAATATATACAGACTTTGCAAAAGCCTTCGACAAGTGTGACCATGGCGTAATAGCGCACAAAATGCGTGCTAAAGGAATAACAGGAAAAGTCGGTCGATGGATCTATAATTTCCTCACTAACAGAACACAGAGAGTAGTCGTCAACAGAGTAAAGTCCGAGGCAGCTACGGTGAAAAGCTCTGTTCCACAAGGCACAGTACTCGCTCCCATCTTGTTCCTCATCCTTATATCCGACATAGACAAGGATGTCAGCCACAGCACCGTGTCTTCCTTTGCAGATGACACCCGAATCTGCATGACAGTGTCTTCCATTGCAGACACTGCAGAGCTCCAGGCAGACATCAACCAAATCTTTCAGTGGGCTGCAGAAAACAATATGAAGTTCAACGATGAGAAATTTCAATTACTCAGATATGGTAAACATGAGGAAATTAAATCTTCATCAGAGTACAAAACAAATTCTGGCCACAAAATAGAGCGAAACACCAACGTCAAAGACCTGGGAGTGATCATGTCGGAGGATCTCACCTTCAAGGACCATAACATTGTATCAATCGCATCTGCTAGAAAAATGACAGGATGGATAATGAGAACCTTCAAAACTAGGGAGGCCAAGCCCATGATGACACTCTTCAGGTCACTTGTTCTATCTAGGCTGGAATATTGCTGCACACTAACAGCACCTTTCAAGGCAGGTGAAATTGCCGACCTAGAAAATGTACAGAGAACTTTCACGGCGCGCATAACGGAGATAAAACACCTCAATTATTGGGAGCGCTTGAGGTTCCTAAACCTGTATTCCCTGGAACGCAGGAGGGAGAGATACATGATTATATACACCTGGAAAATCCTAGAGGGACTAGTACCGAACTTGCACACGAAAATCACCCACTACGAAAGCAAAAGACTTGGCAGACGATGCACCATCCCCCCAATGAAAAGCAGGGGTGTCACTAGCACGTTAAGAGACCATACAATAAGTGTCAGGGGCCCGAGACTGTTCAACTGCCTCCCAGCACACATAAGGGGGATTACCAACAGACCCCTGGCAGTCTTCAAGCTGGCACTGGACAAGCACCTAAAGTCAGTTCCGGATCAGCCGGGCTGTGGCTCGTATGTTGGTTTGCGTGCAGCCAGCAGCAACAGCCTGGTTGATCAGGCTCTGATCCACCAGGAGGCCTGGTCTCAGACCGGGCCGCGGGGGCGTTGACCCCCGGAACTCTCTCCAGGTTTCAGGTTTCAAGCACCTCCAAAAATGTCCCAGGCTTCACTCCCGGCTCTACCTTGATCTGGTGGGACTCCTCAGGCCTCCTCTACCGGTTCCAATGTTTGGACTTCTGCCCCTCCTGCAGTGCCCCACCCTCATCCTAACCCTCACCTACAACAAACACAAGCACAAGGTTCTTCCTCACTCCCTATGTCTCAGGTGTTCTCAGCTGGGGATATGACGAGAGCTCAACTAAAGTACATGTTGGCCAAGGACATAGCAGGTAGTGATATTCAACTCTGTTCTCATGTTTTCAGTGACTTGTTAAGGGCTAATGAGATCAGTCCCATACAAATCCCAGAAAATGTGAAGTTAATTAAGGCCCAGCCCCCTTAAAGATAGAAAGTATGTACCCTACTCTACCCCTACAAGTACGCCTACTTCATCTCTCATACAGGTTTCGACCGCCTCGAATAACCCGGTTGTCAGCTACCCTCAGCCCGATGAGTTAATACCTGCCCCTAACCTTGCCCCTGATATTGGTGCTTATCCTTCCGCTATTGCAGCTGATGCAGTGGAGCAAGAACTTTTCCAGGGTACTTCGCCTGGCCTACCAAATTTTTCCCTTGGAGCCCCCATAGTCTCCTTTTGACACTCATGTGCCTCTGCTTCCTGTAACTGGGACTATCACACCTCGGTTGTCCGATGATGTCTCATACTTCTGTTGATATTACCAGGAGGAGGCCTGGTCACAGACCGGGCCGCGGGGGCGTTGACCCCCGGAACTCTCTCCAGGTAAACTCCAGGTAACCACCACCAGTGAGGATGGTGACATTGTCTGTGCGCAAGCAACTACTTAGAATTACCCTCTTCCCCTTGAGTCGAGTAGGGAGAGAGTGTATTCCAATTGTGACGATACTTGCAGACGTCAACTCTGTCCGCAGTACACGCGCGAAGTACAAGAAGTAATGGGGATTACAATTTTCGAACTTAATGGTCAACATTTCTTTAATAACCGGTATCTTCTTGAAGTTGAACTACACAATTACAACCTTGATGTTATCCTGAATGAGACAACTGTGGGAGTTGATCAACATATCAAATTACGTGGTTACTCTACTGAAGAGAAATCGAGAGGGCCCCATAGTGGCGTGGCTGTCCTAGCTAAATTAGGATATACGTTTCGAAATATTCCCGTTGACGAAGATAACATTCTTGCAATTGAACTGACATTTTATGGTCAACTACTGATAGGAACTGGATATTTTCCTCCGAGACAACCATATTTATAGAGTCCATTCCCCTATATCGGATATTAAGCAGAAATATTCCAACAATTCTGGCAGGAGATTTTAACGCCCATCACCCAGCCCTCTTTAACTGTGGGGCTGGCAATCCATTGGGCGACTTGAAGGGAAAACAATTATTTAATATGACTGCCAGGAACCTGCCATTTCAAGGCTCATTCTTTAAGTCGTATGTCGGTCCTCGTCCGGGGACACCAGATATAGTCCTGGCGAACAGAGATTGACCTCTTCCATTGTCGAGTCTCTCCTGGTGGGAACGCAGGATCTGACCATATCCCTGTTACAATACAACTACAAACGTCTCCATTTAGAATACCTGTTCCTCCTAAACCTAATCTCAACACTCATGATTAGTCATCACAAACGAGACTTATGGAAATATCTAGTTCTCCAAGCTAACCAGTATCAACATCAGCCTGCAGCCGGCAGCTTTTAGGGGCGAAGCACAAGGCTCCCAGTTACCTAATTCATACCTTCATTGATGATGATGAGGTTGAGATAAAACTTGATCCACACGACCAGGCTAATCTGAAGGGTGATGTGTGGGAGAAAATTCTCTCTCATAATAACAGTCGCCGATTTAATAATAACCATTATCAGTTGGACAATAAATGGAGAGATGATAACTTAGCTGATCTCCAACCACTACCTTTAGTAAGATGACCATTCTCTTACTAGACCAATTACAATCCTAGAGATGAGTCAAGTTATTGGACGAATGAGAAATAGAGCCCCTGGTCTCTCTGGAATAACAATGAAACAAATGAAGTTCTTACCCAAAAATTTTAAACAGTCTTTGGTCAATATCTTTAATGCTATCTTGGCCTCCGGACATTTTCCAGTGGTTTTTAATACTGCAATGATGATCTTTATTGCTAAACCCCATAAAGACATCCATCAACCTGTGAACTATAGATCTATATCATTACTTGAAGCCACTGGCAAAGTTCTTGAGAAAATCATTTCCAATAGATTGAACTATTTCATGGAGTACAATCACCTCGGCTTCAGGACTAATAGAGGTGTCCATCATGCAATAAATATAATTTTCGACGCTGTTGCAAGCCTGAAGCAACACTGCAATCTTGCCCTAATTGCCACCAGGGATGTTCACAAAACTTTTGATAGCTTGTGGCATGACGGTCTTATGTATAAACTTGTTGACCTACCTGACCACAGCTGGTCCTTTCTTAGATTTATATATAATTTCTTGTCTCAAAGAAAATTATTCCTACCTTTAACGGCAAGTCGATAGAGCCTTTTATACTGACAGCTGGAGTACCACAAGGCTCATGTCTTATGCCATGCCAGTACTGTTCAACATTTATGTAAACGATCTTCCTCAACCGGAGTTCAATTATACAATCATAACACAATTTGCAGATGATGTTATCCATGTCGTCTCATCAACCCCAGTAACAGGAAAATATAAGTATGAGAGGGTCATAGAAAAAATGAATATTGAACTTCATCGGACAGCTAACTGGGAAAAGAAATGGAGAATCACGACCAACCGTGACAAAGTCCTTATCAGCACGATAGGATATTTTGCATCAACCATCGAAGAAAAGAGGGGTATCTCTATTGGATATGAAATAGACAGGCTACTCTACTCAACA